>NC_057794.1:555791376-555793345 GCF_018294505.1 Triticum aestivum | reverse complement strand
ACAACGGGAGCTAGCCCTTTGACTTTGCACGGACGGGCTTTGACCAGTGGACCTCCCCACCCGGTTGTGTTAGGTCAGCCCATAGGAACACTTTGGAGCAACATCCGGGCTAGACCCACAGCAAGATCCCCTCCGTGTAGAACCCACGCGTCCGTTTCCCCCCTCCAGGTGCCGGCGGCGGCGCCGTCCGTGAGGGGGGCACACCCCGGACACGCGTGCCGGGCGTTTGCAAACGCCACAACACTTCCAAACTTGTGAGAGGCCGCCTACACAAGATTTGAAGGCATGCTAGCCCCCGGAGGCCGCCGGCCACAGTCGTAGACGCGCGAAGGGCAATCCGCGTAGAGGGAATTTTTCGGATACTTCTCCATCACCAAAAATTATGAAAAAATACCATCGTTCCTATAGCACATGTGCCCATGTCGTGCAAAAAAACTCATGATTTTATTGCGCTCCGAGTATTTAGTAATATTGACGCTGCATCGTTACCGCAGAACGTCTACTACCGTGTCATTGCCGTCCGTGAGGGGGGCGACGCCCCAGAGACGCATCCCGCCTCTTTGGACATGCCACCACACCACCCCACATGTATGAGGGCCCGGTGCGATGCTCAGGTGGCATTGCTACCCCCGCCCCCCCCCCAGCGCCCCCGTCCGGCCTAACCCTATAGCGTTTGACCACGGGATCTAGCCCTTTGACTTTGCACGGACAGGCTTTAACGAGTGGACCTCCCCACCCGGTTGTGTTAGGTCAGCCCATAGGAACACTTTGGAGCAACATCCGGGCCAGACCCACAGCAAGATCCCCTCCGTGTAGACCCCACGCGTCCGTTTCCCCCCTCCAGGTGCCGGCGGCGGCGCCGTCCGTTAGGGGGGCACAACCCGGACACGCGTGCCGGGCGTTTGCAACCGCCACAACACTTCCAAACTTGTGAGAGGCCGCCTACACAAGATTTGGCGGCATGCTAGCCCCCGGAGGCCGCCGGCCACAGCCGTAGACGCGCGAAGGGCAATCCGCGTAGAGGGAATTTTTTGGATACTTCTCCATCACCAAAAATTATTAAAAAATACCATCGTTCCTATAGCACATGTGCCCACGTCATGCAAAAAAACTCATGATTTTATCGCACTCCGAGTATTTAGTAATATTGATGCCGCATCGTTACCGCAGAACGTCTACTACCGTGTCATTGCCGTCCGTGAGGGGGGGGGGGGCACGCGCCGGAGACGCGTCCCTCCTATTCGGACATGCCACCACACCACCCCGCATGTATGAGGGCCCGGTGCAACGCTACGGTGGCATTGCTACCCCCCTAGTGCCCCCGTCCCGCCTAACCCTGTAGCGTCTGACAACGGGATCTAGCCCTTTAACTTTGCACGGACGGGCTTTGACCAGTGGACCTCCCCACCCGGTTGTGTTAGGTCAGCCCATAGGAACACTTTGGAGCAACATCCGTGCTAGACCCACAGCAAGATCCCCTCCGTGTAGAACCCACGCGTCCGTTTCCCCCCTCCAGGTGCCGGCGGCAGCGCCGTCCGTGAGGGGGGCACACCCCGGACACGCGTGCCAGGCGTTTGCAAACGCCACAACACTTCCAAACTTGTGAGAGGCCGCCTACGCAAGATTTGAAGGCATGCTAGCCCCCGGAGGCCGTCGGCCATAGTCGTAGACGCGCGAAGGGCAATCCGCGTAGAGGGAATTTTTCGGATACTTCTCCATCACCAAAAATTATGAAAAAAATACCATCGTTCCTATAGCACATGTGCCCATGTCGTGCAAAAAAACTCATGATTTTATCGCGCTCCGAGTATTTAGTAATATTGACGCCGCATCATTACCGCAGAACGTCTACTACCGTGTCATTGCCGTCCGTGAGGGGGGGCCACACCCCGGAGACGCATCCCGCCTCTTTGGACATGCCCCCACACCACCCCGCATGTATGAGGGCCCGGTGCGACGCTCCGGTGGC
>NC_057794.1:555788562-555791188 GCF_018294505.1 Triticum aestivum | reverse complement strand
TATAGCGTTTGACCACGGGATCTAGCCCTTTGACTTTGCACGGACAGGCTTTGACCAGTGGACCTCCCCACCCGGTTGTGTTAGGTCAGCCCATAGGAACACTTTGGAGCAACATCCGGGCCAGACCCACAGCAAGATCCCCTCCGTGTAGACCCCACGCGTCCGTTTCCCCCCTCCAGGTGCCGGCGGCGGCGCCGTCCGTGAGGGGGGCACAACCCGGACACGCGTGCCGGGCGTTTGCAACCGCCACAACACTTCCAAACTTTTGAGAGGCCGCCTACGCAAGATTTGGCGGCATGCTAGCCCCCGGAGGCCGCCGGCCACAACCGTAGACGCGCGAAGGGCAATCCGCGTGGAGGGAATTTTTCGGATACTTCTCCATGACCAAAAATTATGAGAAAACACCATCGTTCCTACAGCACATGTGCCCACGTCGTGCAAAAAAACTCATGATTTTATCGCACTCCGAGTATTTAGTAACATTGATGCCGCATCGTTACCGCAGAACGTCTACTACCGTGTCATCGCCGTCCGTGAGGGGGGCCACGCCCCGAAGATGCGTCCCGCCTCTTCGGACATGCCACCACACCACCCCGCATGTATGAGGGCCCGGTGCGATGCTCCGGTAGCATCGCTACCCCCCAGTGCCCCCGTCCCGCCTAACCCTGTAGCGTTTGACCATGGGATCTAGCCCTTTGACTTTGCACGGACGGGCTTTGACCAGTGGACCTCCCCACCCGGTTGTGTTAGGTCATCCCATAGGAACACTTTGGAGCAACATCCGGGCCAGACCCACAGCAAGATCCCCTCCGTGTAGACCCCACGCGTCCGTTTCCCCCCTCCAGGTGCCGGCGGCGGCGCCGTCCGTGAGGGGGGGCACACACCGGACACGCGTGTCGGGCGTTTGCAACCGCCACAACACTTCCAAACTTGTGAGAGGCCGCCTACGCAAGATTTGGCGGCATGCTAGCCCCCGAAGGCCGCCGGCCACAGCCGTAGACGCGCGAAGGGCAATCCTCGTAGAGGGAATTTTTCGGATACTTCTCCATCACCAAAAATTATGAAAAAATACCATCGTTCCTATAGCACATGTGGCCACGTCGTGCAAAAAAACTCATCATTTTATCGTGCTCCGAGTATTTAGTAATATTGACGCCGCATCGTTACCGCAGAACGTCTACTACCGTGTCATGGCCGTCCGTGAGGGGGGGCCACGCCCCGGAGACGCGTCCCGCCTCTTCGGACATGCCACCACACCACCCCGCATGTATGAGGTCCCGGTGCGACGCTACGGTGGCATTGCTACCCCCCTAGTGCCCCCGTCCCGCCTAACCCTGTAGCGTTTGACAACGGGAGCTAGCCCTTTGACTTTGCACGGACGGGCTTTGACCAGTGGACCTCCCCACCCGGTTATGTTAGGTCAGCCCATAGGAACACTTTGGAGCAACATCCGGGCTAGACCCACAGCAAGATCCCCTCCGTGTAGACCCCACGCGTCCGTTTCCCCCTTCCAGGTGCCGGCGGCGGCGCCGTCCGTGAGGGGGGCACACCCCGGACACGCGTGCCCGGCGTTTGCAACCGCCACAACACTTCCAAACTTGTGAGAGGCCGCCTACGCAAGATTTGATGGCATGCTAGCCCTGGGAGGCCACCGGCCATAGCCGTAGACGTGCGAAGGGTAATCCACGTAGACGGAATTTTTCGGATACTTCTCCATCACCAAAGAATATGAAAAAATTCCATCGTTCCTATAGCACGTGTGCCCACGTCATGCAAAATTACTCATGATTTTATCGCGCTCCGAGTATTTAGTAATAATGATGCCGCATCGTTACCGCAGAACGTCTACTACCGCGTCATCGCCGTTCGTGAGGGGGGGGCACGCCACGGAGACGCGTCCCGCCTCTTCGGACATGCCACCACACCACCCCGCATGTATGAGGGCCCGGTGCGACGCTCCGGTGGCATTGCTACCCCCCTAGTGCCCCGTCCCGCCTAACCCTGTAGCGTTTGACCACGGGATCTAGCCCTTTGACTTCGCACGGGCGGGTTTTGACCAGTGGACCTCCCCACCCGGTTGTGTTAGGTCAGCCCATAGGAACACTTTGGAGCAACATCCGGGCCAAACCCACAGCAAGATCCCCTTCGTGTAGACCCCACGCATCCGTTTCCCCCCTCCAGGTGTCGGCGGCGGCGCCGTCCGTGAGGGGGGCACACCCCGGACACGCGTGCCGGGTGTTTGCAACCGCCACAACACTTCCAAACTTGTGATAGGCCGCCTACGCAAGATTTGGCGGCATGCTAGCCCCCGGAGGCCGCCGGCCACAGCCGTAGACGCGCGAAGTGCATTCCGCGTAGAGGGAATTTTTCGGATACTTCTCCATCTCCAAAAATTATGAAAAAATACCATCGTTCTTATATCACATGTGCCCACGTCATGCAAAAAAACTCATGATTTTATCGCGTTCCGAGTATTTAGTAATATTGACGCCGCATCGTTACCGCAGAACGTCTACTACCGTGTCATCGCCGTCCGTGAGGGGGGGCCACGCCCCGAAGACGTGTCCCGCCTCTTCGGACATGCCACCACACCACCCCGCATGTATGAGGGCCCGGTGCGACGCTC
>NC_057794.1:555783879-555786444 GCF_018294505.1 Triticum aestivum | reverse complement strand
GGTTGTGTTAGTTCATCCCATAGGAACACTTTGGAGAAACATCCGGGCCAGACTCACAGCAAGATCCCCTCCGTGTAGACCCCACGCGTCCGTTTCCCCCCTCCAGGTGCCGGCGGCGGCGCCGTCCGTGAGGGGGGCACACCCCCGACATGCGTGCCGGGCATTTGCAACCGCCACAATTCTTCCAAACTTGTGAGAGGCCGCCTACGTAATATTTGGCGGCATGCTAGCCCCCGGAAGCCGCCGGCCACAGCCGTAGACGCGCGAAGGGCAATCCACGTAGAGGGAATTTTTCGGATACTTCTCCATCACCAAAAATTATGAAAAAATACCATCATTCCTATAGCACATGTGCCCACGTCGTGCAAAAAACTCATGATTTTATCACGCTCCGAGTATTTAGTAATATTGACGCCGCATCATTACCGCAGAACGTGTACTACCGTGTCATTGTCGTCCGTGAGGGGGGCCACGCCCCGGAGACGCGTCCCGCCTCTTCGGACATGCCACCACACCACCCCGCATGTATGAGGGCCCGATGCGACGCTACGGTGGCATTGCTACCCCCCTAGTGCCCCCGTCCCGCCTAACCCTGTAGCGTTTGACAACGGGAGCTAGCCCTTATACTTTGCACGGACGGGCTTTGACCAGTGGACCTCCCCACCCGGTTGTGTTAGGTCAGCCCATAGGAACACTTTGGAGCAACATCCGGGCTAGACCCACAGCAAGATCCCCTCCATGTAGACCCCACGCGTCCGTTTCCCCCCTCCAGGTGCCGGCGGCGGCGCCGTCCGTGAGGGGGGCACACCCCGGACACGCGTGCCGGGCGTTTGCAACCACCACAACTGTTCCAAACTTGTGAGAGGCCGCCTACGTAATATTTGGCGGCATGCTAGCCCCCGGAGGCCGCCGGCCACAGCCGTAGACGCGCGAAGGGCAATCCTCGTAGAGGGAATTTTTCGGATACTTCTCCATCACCAAAAATTATGAAAAAATACCATCGTTCCTATAGCACATGTGGCCACGTCGTGCAAAAAAACTCATCATTTTATCGTGCTCCGAGTATTTAGTAATATTGACGCCGCATCGTTACCGCAGAACGTCTACTACCGTGTCATGGCCGTCCGTGAGGGGGGGCCACGCCCCGGAGACGCGTCCCGCCTCTTCGGACATGCCACCACACCACCCCGCATGTATGAGGTCCCGGTGCGACGCTACGGTGGCATTGCTACCCCCCTAGTGCCCCCGTCCCGCCTAACCCTGTAGCGTTTGACAACGGGAGCTAGCCCTTTGACTTTGCACGGACGGGCTTTGACCAGTGGACCTCCCCACCCGGTTATGTTAGGTCAGCCCATAGGAACACTTTGGAGCAACATCCGGGCTAGACCCACAGCAAGATCCCCTCCGTGTAGACCCCACGCGTCCGTTTCCCCCTTCCAGGTGCCGGCGGCGGCGCCGTCCGTGAGGGGGGCACACCCCGGACACGCGTGCCCGGCGTTTGCAACCGCCACAACACTTCCAAACTTGTGAGAGGCCGCCTACGCAAGATTTGATGGCATGCTAGCCCTGGGAGGCCACCGGCCATAGCCGTAGACGCGCGAAGGGTAATCCGCGTAGACGGAATTTTTCGGATACTTCTCCATCACCAAAGATTATGAAAAAATTCCATCGTTCCTATAGCACGTGTGCCCACGTCATGCAAAATTACTCATGATTTTATCGCGCTCCGAGTATTTAGTAATAATGATGCCGCATCGTTACCGCAGAACGTCTACTACCGCGTCATCGCCGTTCGTGAGGGGGGGGCACGCCACGGAGACGCGTCCCGCCTCTTCGGACATGCCACCACACCACCCCGCATGTATGAGGGCCCGGTGCGACGCTCCGGTGGCATTGCTACCCCCCTAGTGCCCCGTCCCGCCTAACCGTGTAGCGTTTGACCACGGGATTTAGCCCTTTGACTTTGCACGGGCGGGTTTTGACCAGTGGACCTCCCCACCCGGTTGTGTTAGGTCAGCCCATAGGAACACTTTGGAGCAACATCCGGGCCAAACCCACAGCAAGATCCCCTTCGTGTAGACCCCACGCATCCGTTTCCCCCCTCCAGGTGTCGGCGGCGGCGCCGTCCGTGAGGGGAGCACACCCCGGACACGCGTGCCGGGTGTTTGCAACCGCCACAACACTTCCAAACTTGTGATAGGCCGCCTACGCAAGATTTGGCGGCATGCTAGCCCCCGGAGGCCGCCGGCCACAGCCGTAGACGCGCGAAGTGCATTCCGCGTAGAGGGAATTTTTCGGATACTTCTCCATCTCCAAAAATTATGAAAAAATACCATCGTTCTTATATCACATGTGCCCACGTTATGCAAAAAAACTCATGATTTTATCGCGTTCCGAGTATTTAGTAATATTGACGCCGCATCGTTACCGCAGAACGTCTACTACCGTGTCATCGCCGTCCGTGAGGGGGGGCCACGCCCCGAAGACGTGTCCCGCCTCTTCGGACATGCCACCACACCACCCCGCATGTATGAGGGCCCGGTGCGACGCTCTGGTGGCATTGCT
>NC_057794.1:555783368-555783869 GCF_018294505.1 Triticum aestivum | reverse complement strand
ACGCAAGATTTGGCGGCATGCTAGCCCCCGGAGGCCGCCGGCCACAGCCGTAGACGCGCGAAGTGCATTCCGCGTAGAGGGAATTTTTCGGATACTTCTCCATCTCCAAAAATTATGAAAAAATACCATCGTTCTTATATCACATGTGCCCACGTCATGCAAAAAAACTCATGATTTTATCGCGTTCCGAGTATTTAGTAATATTGACGCCGCATCGTTACCGCAGAACGTCTACTACCGTGTCATCGCCGTCCGTGAGGGGGGGCCACGCCCCGAAGACGTGTCCCGCCTCTTCGGACATGCCACCACACCACCCCGCATGTATGAGGGCCCGGTGCGACGCTCCGGTGGCATTGCTACCCCCCCCCCCCAGTGCCCCCGTCCCGCCTAAACCTATAGCGTTTGACCACGGGATTTAGCCCTTTGACTTTGCACGGACGGGCTTTGACCAGTGGACCTCCCCACCCGGTTGTGTTAGGTCGTCCCATAGGAACACTTCGG
>NC_057794.1:555780477-555783358 GCF_018294505.1 Triticum aestivum | reverse complement strand
ACGCAAGATTTGGCGGCATGCTAGCCCCCGGAGGCCGCCGGCCACAGCCGTAGACGCGCGAAGTGCATTCCGCGTAGAGGGAATTTTTCGGATACTTCTCCATCTCCAAAAATTATGAAAAAATACCATCGTTCTTATATCACATGTGCCCACGTCATGCAAAAAAACTCATGATTTTATCGCGTTCCGAGTATTTAGTAATATTGACGCCGCATCGTTACCGCAGAACGTCTACTACCGTGTCATCGCCGTCCGTGAGGGGGGGCCACGCCCCGAAGACGTGTCCCGCCTCTTCGGACATGCCACCACACCACCCCGCATGTATGAGGGCCCGGTGCGACGCTCCGGTGGCATTGCTACCCCCCCCCCCAGTGCCCCCGTCCCGCCTAAACCTATAGCGTTTGACCACGGGATTTAGCCCTTTGACTTTGCACGGACGGGCTTTGACCAGTGGACCTCCCCACCCGGTTGTGTTAGGTCGTCCCATAGGAACACTTCGGAGCAACATCCGGGCCATACCCACAGCAAGATCCCCTCCATGTAGACCCCACGCGTCCGTTTCCCCCCTCCAGGTGCCGGCGGCAGCGCCGTCCGTGAAGGGGGCACACCCCGGACACGCGTGCCGGGCGTTTGCAACCGCCACAACACTTCCAAACTTGTGAGATACCGCCTACGCAAGATTTGGCGGCATGCTAGCCCCCGGAGGCCGCCGGCCATAACCGTAGACGCGCGAAGGGCAATCCGCGTAGAGGGAATTTTTCGGATACTTCTCCATCACCAAAAATTATGAAAAAATACCATCGTTCCTATAGCACATGTGCCCACGTCATGCAAAATAACTCATGACTTTATCGCGCTCCGAGTATTTAGTAATATTGACGGCGCATCGTTACCGCAGAACATCTACTACCGTGTCATCGCCGTTCGTGAGGGGGGGCCACGCCCCGGAGACGCGTCCCGCCTCTTCGGACATGCCACCACACCACCCCGCATGTACGAGGGCCCGATGCGACGCTCCGGTGGCATTGCTACCCCCAGTGCCCTCGTCCGGCCTAACCCTGTAGCGTTTGACCACGGGATCTAGCCCTTTGACTTTGCACGGACGGGCTTTGACCAGTGGACCTCCCCACCCGGTTATGTTAGGTCAGCCCATAGGAACACTTTGGAGCAAGATCCGGGCCAGACCCACAGCAAGATCCCCTCCGTGTAGACCCCACGCGTCCGTTTCCCCCCTCCAGGTGTCGGCGGCGGCGCCGTCCGTGAGGGGGGCACACCCCGGACACGCGTGCCGGGCATTTGCAACCGCCACAACACTTCCAAACTTGTGAGAGGCCGCCTACGCAAGATTTGGCGGCAACGCTAGCCTTCGGAGGCCGCCGGCCACAACCGTAGACGCGCGAAGGGCAATCCTCGTAGAGGGAATTTTTTGGATACTTCTCCATCACCAAAAATTATGAAAAAATACCATCGTTCCTATAGCACATGTGCCCATGTCCTGCAAAAAAACTCATGATTTTATCGCGCTCCGAGTATTTAGTAATATTAACGCCGCATCGTTACCGCAGAACGTCTACTACCGTGTCATTGTCGTCCGTGAGGGGGGCCACGCCCCGGAGACGTGTCCCGCCTCTTCGTACATGCCACCACACCACCCCGCATGTATGAGGGCCCGGTGCGATGCTCCGGTGGCATTGTTACCCCCCAGTGCCCCCGTCCCGCCTAACCCTGTAGCGTTTGACCACGGGATCTAGCCCTTTGACTTTGCACGGACGGGCTTTGACCAGTGGACCTCCCCACCTGGTTGTGTTAGTTCATCCCATAGGAACACTTTGGAGAAACATCCGGGCCAGACTCACAGCAAGATCCCCTCCGTGTAGACCCCACGCGTCCGTTTCCCCCCTCCAGGTGCCGGCGGCGGCGCCGTCCGTGAGGGGGGCACACCCCCGACATGCGTGCCGGGCATTTGCAACTGCCACAATTCTTCCAAACTTGTGAGAGGCCGCCTACGTAATATTTGGCGGCATGCTAGCCCCCGGAAGCCGCCGGCCACAGCCGTAGACGCGCGAAGGGCAATCCACGTAGAGGGAATTTTTCGGATACTTCTCCATCACCAAAAATTATGAAAAAATACCATCATTCCTATAGCACATGTGCCCACGTCGTGCAAAAAACTCATGATTTTATCACGCTCCGAGTATTTAGTAATATTGACGCTGCATCATTACCGCAGAACGTGTACTACCGTGTCATTGTCGTCCGTGAGGGGGGCCACGCCCCGGAGACGCGTCCCGCCTCTTCGGACATGCCACCACACCACCCCGCATGTATGAGGGCCCGGTGCGACGCTACGGTGGCATTGCTACCCCCCTAGTGCCCCCGTCCCGCCTAACCCTGTAGCGTTTGACAACGGGAGCTAGCCCTTTGACTTTGCACGGACGGGCTTTGACCAGTGGACCTCCCCACCCGGTTGTGTTAGGTCAGCCCATAGGAACACTTTGGAGCAACATCCGGGCTAGACCCACAGCAAGATCCCCTCCGTGTAGACCCCACGCGTCCGTTTCCCCCCTCCAGGTGCCGGCGGCGGCGCCGTCCATGAGGGGGGCACACCCCGGACACGCGTGCCGGGCGTTTGCAACCACCACAACTGTTCCAAACTTGTGAGAGGCCGCCTACGTAATATTTGGCGGCATGCTAGCCCCCGGAGGCCGCCGGCCACAGCCGTAGACGCGCGAAGGGCAATCCTCGTAGAGGGAATTTTTCGGATACTTCTCCATCACCAAAAATTATGAAAAAATACCATCGTTCCTATAGCACATGTGGCCACGTCGTGCAAAAAAACTCATCATTTTATCGTGCTCCGAGTATTTAGTAATATTGACGC
>NC_057794.1:555764904-555776298 GCF_018294505.1 Triticum aestivum | reverse complement strand
TGTAGACCCCACGCGTCCGTTTCCCCCCTCCAGGTGCCGGCGGCAGCGCCGTCCGTGAAGGGGGCACACCCCGGACACGCGTGCCGGGCGTTTGCAACCGCCACAACACTTCCAAACTTGTGAGATACCGCCTACGCAAGATTTGGCGGCATGCTAGCCCCCGGAGGCCGCCGGCCATAACCGTAGACGCGCGAAGGGCAATCCGCGTAGAGGGAATTTTTCGGATACTTCTCCATCACCAAAAATTATGAAAAAATACCATCGTTCCTATAGCACATGTGCCCACGTCATGCAAAATAACTCATGACTTTATCGCGCTCCGAGTATTTAGTAATATTGACGGCGCATCGTTACCGCAGAACATCTACTACCGTGTCATCGCCGTTCGTGAGGGGGGGGCACGCCCCGGAGACGCGTCCCGCCTCTTCGGACATGCCACCACACCACCCCGCATGTACGAGGGCCCGATGCGACGCTCCGGTGGCATTGCTACCCCCAGTGCCCTCGTCCGGCCTAACCCTGTAGCGTTTGACCACGGGATCTAGCCCTTTGACTTTGCACGGACGGGCTTTGACCGGTGGACCTCCCCACCCGGTTATGTTAGGTCAGCCCATAGGAACACTTTGGAGCAAGATCCGGGCCAGACCCACAGCAAGATCCCCTCCGTGTAGACCCCACGCGTCCGTTTCCCCCCTCCAGGTGTCGGCGGCGGCGCCGTCCGTGAGGGGGGCACACCCCGGACACGCGTGCCGGGCATTTGCAACCGCCACAACACTTCCAAACTTGTGAGAGGCCGCCTACGCAAGATTTGGCGGCAATGCTAGCCTTCGGAGGCCGCCGGCCACAACCGGAGACGCGCGAAGGGCAATCCTCGTAGAGGGAATTTTTTGGATACTTTTCCATCACCAAAAATTATGAAAAAATACCATCGTTCCTATAGCACATGTGCCCATGTCCTGCAAAAAAACTCATGATTTTATCGCGCTCCGAGTATTTAGTAATATTAACGCCGCATCGTTACCGCAGAACGTCTACTACCGTGTCATTGTCGTCCGTGAGGGGGGCCACGCCCCGGAGACGTGTCCCGCCTCTTCGTACATGCCACCACACCACCCCGCATGTATGAGGGCCCGGTGCGATGCTCCGGTGGCATTGTTACCCCCCAGTGCCCCCGTCCCGCCTAACCCTGTAGCGTTTGACCACGGGATCTAGCCCTTTGACTTTGCACGGACGGGCTTTGACCAGTGGACCTCCCCACCTGGTTGTGTTAGTTCATCCCATAGGAACACTTTGGAGAAACATCCGGGCCAGACTCACAGCAAGATCCCCTCCGTGTAGACCCCACGCGTCCGTTTCCCCCCTCCAGGTGCCGGCGGCGGCGCCGTCCGTGAGGGGGGCACACCCCCGACATGCGTGCCGGGCATTTGCAACCGCCACAATTCTTCCAAACTTGTGAGAGGCCGCCTACGTAATATTTGGCGGCATGCTAGCCCCCGGAAGCCGCCGGCCACAGCCGTAGACGCGCGAAGGGCAATCCACATAGAGGGAATTTTTCGGATACTTCTCCATCACCAAAAATTATGAAAAAATACCATCATTCCTATAGCACATGTGCCCACGTCGTGCAAAAAACTCATGATTTTATCACGCTCCGAGTATTTAGTAATATTGACGCCGCATCATTACCGCAGAACGTGTACTACCGTGTCATTGTCGTCCGTGAGGGGGGCCACGCCCCGGAGACGCGTCCCGCCTCTTCGGACATGCCACCACACCACCCCGCATGTATGAGGGCCCGGTGTGACGCTACGGTGGCATTGCTACCCCCCTAGTGCCCCCGTCCCGCCTAACCCTGTAGCGTTTGACAACGGGAGCTAGCCCTTTGACTTTGCACGGACGGGCTTTGACCAGTGGACCTCCCCACCCGGTTGTGTTAGGTCAGCCCATAGGAACACTTTGGAGCAACATCCGGGCTAGACCCACAGCAAGATCCCCTCCGTGTAGACCCCACGCGTCCGTTTCCCCCCTCCAGGTGCCGGCGGTGGCGCCGTCCGTGAGGGTGGCACACCCCGGACACGCGTGCCGGGCGTTTGCAACCACCACAACTGTTCCAAACTTGTGAGAGGCCGCCTACGTAATATTTGGCGGCATGCTAGCCCCCGGAGGCCGCCGGCCACAGCCGTAGACGCGCGAAGGGCAATCCTCGTAGAGGGAATTTTTCGGATACTTCTCCATCACCAAAAATTATGAAAAAATACCATCGTTCCTATAGCACATGTGGCCACGTCGTGCAAAAAAACTCATCATTTTATCGTGCTCCGAGTATTTAGTAATATTGACGCCGCATCGTTACCGCAGAACGTCTACTACCGTGTCATGGCCGTCCGTGAGGGGGGGCCACGCCCCGGAGACGCGTCCCGCCTCTTCGGACATGCCACCACACCACCCCGCATGTATGAGGTCCCGGTGCGACGCTACGGTGGCATTGCTACCCCCCTAGTGCCCCCGTCCCGCCTAACCCTGTAGCGTTTGACAACGGGAGCTAGCCCTTTGACTTTGCACGGACGGGCTTTGACCAGTGGACCTCCCCACCCGGTTATGTTAGGTCAGCCCATAGGAACACTTTGGAGCAACATCCGGGCTAGACCCACAGCAAGATCCCCTCCGTGTAGACCCCACGCGTCCGTTTCCCCCTTCCAGGTGCCGGCGGCGGCGCCGTCCGTGAGGGGGGCACACCCCGGACACGCGTGCCCGGCGTTTGCAACCGCCACAACACTTCCAAACTTGTGAGAGGCCGCCTATGCAAGATTTGATGGCATGCTAGCCCTGGGAGGCCACCGGCCATAGCCGTAGACGCGCGAAGGGTAATCCACGTAGACGGAATTTTTCGGATACTTCTCCATCACCAAAGATTATGAAAAAATTCCATCGTTCCTATAGCACGTGTGCCCACGTCATGCAAAATTACTCATGATTTTATCGCGCTCCGAGTATTTAGTAATAATGATGCCGCATCGTTACCGCAGAACGTCTACTACCGCGTCATCGCCGTTCGTGAGGGGGGGGCACGCCACGGAGACGCGTCCCGCCTCTTCGGACATGCCACCACACCACCCCGCATGTATGAGGGCCCGGTGCGACGCTCCGGTGGCATTGCTACCCCCCTAGTGCCCCGTCCCGCCTAACCCTGTAGCGTTTGACCACGGGATTTAGCCCTTTGACTTTGCACGGGCGGGTTTTGACCAGTGGACCTCCCCACCCGGTTGTGTTAGGTCAGCCCATAGGAACACTTTGGAGCAACATCCGGGCCAAACCCACAGCAAGATCCCCTTCGTGTAGACCCCACGCATCCGTTTCCCCCCTCCAGGTGTCGGCGGCGGCGCCGTCCGTGAGGGGAGCACACCCCGGACACGCATGCCGGGTGTTTGCAACCGCCACAACACTTCCAAACTTGTGATAGGCCGCCTACGCAAGATTTGGCGGCATGCTAGCCCCCGGAGGCCGCCGGCCACAGCCGTAGACGCGCGAAGTGCATTCCGCGTAGAGGGAATTTTTCGGATACTTCTCCATCTCCAAAAATTATGAAAAAATACCATCGTTCTTATATCACATGTGCCCACGTCATGCAAAAAAACTCATGATTTTATCGCGTTCCGAGTATTTAGTAATATTGACGCCGCATCGTTACCGCAGAACGTCTACTACCGTGTCATCGCCGTCCGTGAGGGGGGGCCACGCCCCGAAGACGTGTCCCGCCTCTTCGGACATGCCACCACACCACCCCGCATGTATGAGGGCCCGGTGCGACGCTCTGGTGGCATTGCTCCCCCCCCAGTGCCCCCGTCCCGCCTAAACCTATAGCGTTTGACCACGGGATTTAGCCCTTTGACTTTGCACGGACGGGCTTTGACCAGTGGACCTCCCCACCCGGTTGTGTTAGGTCGTCCCATAGGAACACTTCGGAGCAACATCCGGGCCATACCCACAGCAAGATCCCCTCTGTGTAGACCCCACGCGTCCGTTTCCCCCCTCCAGGTGCCGGCGGCAGCGCCGTCCGTGAAGGGGGCACACCCCGGACACGCGTGCCGGGCGTTTGCAACCGCCACAACACTTCCAAACTTGTGAGATACCGCCTACGCAAGATTTGGCGGCATGCTAGCCCCCGGAGGCCGCCGGCCATAGCCGTAGACGCGCGAAGGGCAATCCGCGTAGAGGGAATTTTTCGGATACTTCTCCATCACCAAAAATTATGAAAAAATACCATCGTTCCTATAGCACATGTGCCCACGTCATGCAAAATAACTCATGACTTTATCGCGCTCCGAGTATTTAGTAATATTGACGGCGCATCGTTACCGCAGAACATCTACTACCGTGTCATCGCCGTTCGTGAGGGGGGGCCACGCCCCGGAGACGCGTCCCGCCTCTTCGGACATGCCACCACACCACCCCGCATGTACGAGGGCCCGATCCGACGCTCCGGTGGCATTGCTACCCCCAGTGCCCTCGTCCGGCCTAACCCTGTAGCGTTTGACCACGGGATCTAGCCCTTTGACTTTGCACGGACGGGCTTTGACCAGTGGACCTCCCCACCCGGTTATGTTAGGTCAGCCCATAGGAACACTTTGGAGCAAGATCCGGGCCAGACCCACAGCAAGATCCCCTCCGTGTAGACCCCACGCGTCCGTTTCCCCCCTCCAGGTGTCGGCGGCGGCGCCGTCCGTGAGGGGGGCACACCCCGGACACGCGTGCCGGGCATTTGCAACCGCCACAACACTTCCAAACTTGTGAGAGGCCGCCTACGCAAGATTTGGCGGCAATGCTAGCCTTCGGAGGCCGCCGGCCACAACCGTAGACGCGCGAAGGGCAATCCTCGTAGAGGGAATTTTTTGGATACTTCTCCATCACCAAAAATTATGAAAAAATACCATCGTTCCTATAGCACATGTGCCCATGTCCTGCAAAAAAACTCATGATTTTATCGCGCTCCGAGTATTTAGTAATATTAACGCCGCATCGTTACCGCAGAACGTCTACTACCGTGTCATTGTCGTCCGTGAGGGGGGCCACGCCCCGGAGACGTGTCCCGCCTCTTCGTACATGCCACCACACCACCCCGCATGTATGAGGGCCCGGTGCGATGCTCCGGTGGCATTGTTACCCCCCAGTGCCCCCGTCCCGCCTAACCCTGTAGCGTTTGACCACGGGATCTAGCCCTTTGACTTTGCACGGACGGGCTTTGACCAGTGGACCTCCCCACCTGGTTGTGTTAGTTCATCCCATAGGAACACTTTGGAGAAACATCCGGGCCAGACTCACAGCAAGATCCCCTCCGTGTAGACCCCACGCGTCCGTTTCCCCCCTCCAGGTGCCGGCGGCGGCGCCGTCCGTGAGGGGGGCACACCCCCGACATGCGTGCCGGGCATTTGCAACTGCCACAATTCTTCCAAACTTGTGAGAGGCCGCCTACGTAATATTTGGCGGCATGCTAGCCCCCGGAAGCCGCCGGCCACAGCCGTAGACGCGCGAAGGGCAATCCACGTAGAGGGAATTTTTAGGATACTTCTCCATCACCAAAAATTATGAAAAAATACCATCATTCCTATAGCACATGTGCCCACGTCGTGCAAAAAACTCATGATTTTATCACGCTCCGAGTATTTAGTAATATTGACGCCGCATCATTACCGCAGAACGTGTACTACCGTGTCATTGTCGTCCGTGAGGGGGGCCACGCCCCGGAGACGCGTCCCGCCTCTTCGGACATGCCACCACACCACCCCGCATGTATGAGGGCCCGGTGCGACGCTACGGTGGCATTGCTACCCCCCTAGTGCCCCCGTCCCGCCTAACCCTGTAGCGTTTGACAACGGGAGCTAGCCCTTTGACTTTGCACGGACGGGCTTTGACCAGTGGACCTCCCCACCCGGTTGTGTTAGGTCAGCCCATAGGAACACTTTGGAGCAACATCCGGGCTAGACCCACAGCAAGATCCCCTCCGTGTAGACCCCACGCGTCCGTTTCCCCCCTCCAGGTGCCGCCGGCGGCGCCGTCCGTGAGGGGGGCACACCCCGGACACGCGTGCCGGGCGTTTGCAACCACCACAACTGTTCCAAACTTGTGAGAGGCCGCCTACGTAATATTTGGCGGCATGCTAGCCCCCGGAGGCCGCCGGCCACAGCCGTAGACGCGCGAAGGGCAATCCTCGTAGAGGGAATTTTTCGGATACTTCTCCATCACCAAAAATTATGAAAAAATACCATCGTTCCTATAGCACATGTGGCCACGTCGTGCAAAAAAACTCATCATTTTATCGTGCTCCGAGTATTTAGTAATATTGACGCCGCATCGTTACCGCAGAACGTCTACTACCGTGTCATGGCCGTCCGTGAGGGGGGGCCACGCCCCGGAGACGCGTCCCGCCTCTTCGGACATGCCACCACACCACCCCGCATGTATGAGGTCCCGGTGCGACGCTACGGTGGCATTGCTACCCCCCTAGTGCCCCCGTCCCGCCTAACCCTGTAGCGTTTGACAACGGGAGCTAGCCCTTTGACTTTGCACGGACGGGCTTTGACCAGTGGACCTCCCCACCCGGTTATGTTAGGTCAGCCCATAGGAACACTTTGGAGCAACATCCGGGCTAGACCCACAGCAAGATCCCCTCCGTGTAGACCCCACGCGTCCGTTTCCCCCTTCCAGGTGCCGGCGGCGGCGCCGTCCGTGAGGGGGGCACACCCCGGACACGCGTGCCCGGCGTTTGCAACCGCCACAACACTTCCAAACTTGTGAGAGGCCGCCTACGCAAGATTTGATGGCATGCTAGCCCTGGGAGGCCACCGGCCATAGCCGTAGACGCGCGAAGGGTAATCCGCGTAGACGGAATTTTTCGGATACTTCTCCATCACCAAAGATTATGAAAAAATTCCATCGTTCCTATAGCACGTGTGCCCACGTCATGCAAAATTACTCATGATTTTATCGCGCTCCGAGTATTTAGTAATAATGATGCCGCATCGTTACCGCAGAACGTCTACTACCGCGTCATCGCCGTTCGTGAGGGGGGGGCACGCCACGGAGACGCGTCCCGCCTCTTCGGACATGCCACCACACCACCCCGCATGTATGAGGGCCCGGTGCGACGCTCCGGTGGCATTGCTACCCCCCTAGTGCCCCGTCCCGCCTAACCCTGTAGCGTTTGACCACGGGATTTAGCCCTTTGACTTTGCACGGGCGGGTTTTGACCAGTGGACCTCCCCACCCGGTTGTGTTAGGTCAGCCCATAGGAACACTTTGGAGCAACATCCGGGCCAAAACCACAGCAAGATCGCCTTCGTGTAGACCCCACGCATCCGTTTCCCCCCTCCAGGTGTCGGCGGCGGCGCCGTCCGTGAGGGGGGCACACCCCGGACACGCGTGCCGGGTGTTTGCAACCGCCACAACACTTCCAAACTTGTGATAGGCCGCCTACGCAAGATTTGGCGGCATGCTAGCCCCCGGAGGCCGCCGGCCACAGCCGTAGACGCGCGAAGTGCATTCCGCGTAGAGGGAATTTTTCGGATACTTCTCCATCTCCAAAAATTATGAAAAAATACCATCGTTCTTGTATCACATGTGCCCACGTCATGCAAAAAAACTCATGATTTTATCGCGTTCCGAGTATTTAGTAATATTGACGCCGCATCGTTACCGCAGAACGTCTACTACCGTGTCATCGCCGTCCGTGAGGGGGGGCCACGCCCCGAAGACGTGTCCCGCCTCTTCGGACATGCCACCACACCACCCCGCATGTATGAGGGCCCGGTGCGATGCTCCGGTGGCATTGCTACCCCCCCCCAGTGCCCCCGTCCCGCCTAAACCTATAGCGTTTGACCACGGGATTTAGCCCTTTGACTTTGCACGGACGGGCTTTGACCAGTGGACCTCCCCACCCGGTTGTGTTAGGTCGTCCCATAGGAACACTTCGGAGCAACATCCGGGCCATACCCACAGCAAGATCCCCTCCGTGTAGAACCCACGCGTCCGTTTCCCCCCTCCAGGTGCCGGCGGCGGCGCCGTCCGTGAAGGGGGCACACCCCGGACACGCGTGCCGGGCGTTTGCAACCGCCACAACACTTCCAAACTTGTGAGATACCGCCTACGCAAGATTTGGCGGCATGCTAGCCCCCGGAGGCCGCCGGCCATAGCCGTAGACGCGCGAAGGGCAATCCGCGTAGAGTGAATTTTTCGGATACTTCTCCATCACCAAAAATTATGAAAAAATACCATCGTTCCTATAGCACATGTGCCCACGTCATGCAAAATAACTCATGACTTTATCGCGCTCCGAGTATTTAGTAATATTGACGGCGCATCGTTACCGTAGAACATCTACTACCGTGTCATCGCCGTTCCTGAGGGGGGGGCACGCCCCGGAGACGCGTCCCGCCTCTTCGGACATGCCACCACACCACCCCGCATGTACGAGGGCCCGATGCGACGCTCCGGTGGCATTGCTACCCCCAGTGCCCTCGTCCGGCCTAACCCTGTAGCGTTTGACCACGGGATCTAGCCCTTTGACTTTGCACGGACGGGCTTTGACCAGTGGACCTCCCCACCCGGTTATGTTAGGTCAGCCCATAGGAACACTTTGGAGCAAGATCCGGGCCAGACCCACAGCAAGATCCCCTCCGTGTAGACCCCACGCGTCCGTTTCCCCCCTCCAGGTGTCGGCGGCGGCGCCGTCCGTGAGGGGGGCACACCCCGGACACGCGTGCCGGGCATTTGCAACCGCCACAACACTTCCAAACTTGTGAGAGGCCGCCTACGCAAGATTTGGCGGCAATGCTAGCCCTCGGAGGCCGCCGGCCACAACCGTAGACGCGCGAAGGGCAATCCTCGTGGAGGGAATTTTTTGGATACTTCTCCATCACCAAAAATTATGAAAAAATACCATCGTTCCTATAGCACATGTGCCCATGTCCTGCAAAAAAACTGATGATTTTATCGCGCTCCGAGTATTTAGTAATATTAACGCCGCATCGTTACCGCAGAACGTCTACTACCGTGTCATTGTCGTCCGTGAGGGGGGCCACGCCCCGGAGACGTGTCCCGCCTCTTCGTACATGCCACCACACCACCCCGCATGTATGAGGGCCCGGTGCGATGCTCCGGTGGCATTGTTACCCCCCAGTGCCCCCGTCCCGCCTAACCCTGTAGCGTTTGACCACGGGATCTAGCCCTTTGACTTTGCACGGACGGGCTTTGACCAGTGGACCTCCCCACCCGGTTGTGTTAGTTCATCCCATAGGAACACTTTGGAGAAACATCCGGGCCAGACTCACAGCAAGATCCCCTCCGTGTAGACCCCACGCGTCCGTTTCCCCCCTCCAGGTGCCGGCGGCGGCGCCGTCCGTGAGGGGGGCACACCCCCGACATGCGTGCCGGGCATTTGCAACCGCCACAATTCTTCCAAACTTGTGAGAGGCCGCCTACGTAATATTTGGCGGCATGCTAGCCCCCGGAAGCCGCCGGCCACAGCCGTAGACGCGCGAAGGGCAATCCACGTAGAGGGAATTTTTCGGATACTTCTCCATCACCAAAAATTATGAAAAAATACCATCATTCCTATAGCACATGTGCCCACGTCGTGCAAAAAACTCATGATTTTATCACGCTCCGAGTATTTAGTAATATTGACGCCGCATCATTACCGCAGAACGTGTACTACCGTGTCATTGTCGTCCGTGAGGGGGGCCACGCCCCGGAGACGCGTCCCGCCTCTTCGGACATGCCACCACACCACCCCGCATGTATGAGGGCCCGGTGCGACGCTACGGTGGCATTGCTACCCCCCTAGTGCCCCCGTCCCGCCTAACCCTGTAGCGTTTGACAACGGGAGCTAGCCCTTTGACTTTGCACGGACGGGCTTTGACCAGTGGACCTCCCCACCCGGTTGTGTTAGGTCAGCCCATAGGAACACTTTGGAGCAACATCCGGGCTAGACCCACAGCAAGATCCCCTCCGTGTAGACCCCACGCGTCCGTTTCCCCCTTCCAGGTGCCGGCGGCGGCGCCGTCCGTGAGGGGGGCACACCCCGGACACGCGTGCCGGGCGTTTGCAACCACCACAACTGTTCCAAACTTGTGAGAGGCCGCCTACGTAATATTTGGCGGCATGCTAGCCCCCGGAGGCCGTCGGCCACAGCCGTAGACGCGTGAAGGGCAATCCACGTAGAGGGAATTTTTTTGATACTTCTCCATCACCAAAAATTATGAAAAAATACCATCGTTCCTATAGCACATGTGCCCACGTCGTGCAAAAAAACTCATGACTTTATCGCACTCCGAGTATTTAGTAATATTGATGCCGCATCGTTACCGCAGAACGTCTACTACCGTGTCATTGTCGTCCGTGAGGGGGGGGGGGCACGCGCCGGAGACGCGTCCCTCCTCTTCGGACATGCCACCACACCACCCCGCATGTCTGAGGGCCCAGTGCGATGCTACGGTGGCATTGCTACCCCCCCTAGTGCCCCCGTCCCGCCTAACCCTGTAGCGTTTGACAACGGGAGCTAGCCCCTTGACTTTGCACGGACGGGCTTTGACCAGTGGACCTCCCCACCCGGTTGTGTTAGGTCAGCCCATAGGAACACTTTGGAGCAACATCCGGGCCAGACCCACAGCAAGATCCCCTCCGTGTAGACCCCACGCGTCCGTTTCCCCCCTCCAGGTGCCGGCGGCGGCGCCGTCCGTGAGGGGGGCACACCCTGGACACGCGTGCCGGGCGTTTGCAACCGCCACAACACTTCCAAACTTGTGAGAGGCCGCATACGCAAGTTTGGCAGCATGCTAGCCCCCGGAGGCCGCCGGCCACAGCCGTAGACGCGCGAAGGGCAATCCGCGTAGAGGGAATTTTTCGGATACTTCTCCATCATCAAAAATTATGAAAAAATACCATCGTTCTTATAGCACATGTGCCCACGTCGTGCAAAAAAACTCATGATTTTATCGCGCTCTGAGTATTTAGTAATATTGACGCCGCATCGTTACCGCAGAACGTCTACTACCGTGTCATCGCCGTCCGTGAGGGGGGGCCACGCCCCGGAGACGCGTCCCGCCTCTTCGGACATGCCACCACACCACCCCGCATGTATGAGGGCCCAGTGCGACGCTCCGGTGGCATTGCTACCCCTCCCCCCAGTGCCCCCGTCCCGCCTAACCCTGTAGCGATTGACCACGGGATTTAGCCCTTTGACTTTGCACGGACGGGCTTTGACCAGTGGACCTCCCCACCCGGTTGTGTTAGGTCAGCCCATAGGAACACTTTGGAGCAACATCCGAGCCAGACCCACAGCAAGATCCCCTCCGTGTAGACCCCACGCGTCCGTTTCCCCCCTCTAGGTGCCGGCGGCAG
>NC_057794.1:555694999-555764709 GCF_018294505.1 Triticum aestivum | reverse complement strand
GGGGGGGGGCACACCCCGGACACTGTGGCCAAACCCCGGAGCCCCAAGACGGGCGTCTACGCATGCATGAACACTTTCACATATGCATCGGGACCCGTGCGATGTTTCGATGACATAGCTACACTCCCCCACCAACCAGAATTCCTTCCGTGTCGACCGTTTCCCCCCTCCGTGACACGGCGATAGCGACATTCGTAACGGGTGGCAATCGATATACCATCGGGTATGTTTTTTTAGATAAGGCATAATTATCTTATGCAAAAACAAAAACTAAAATAAAGTAAAAATAACAAACCAAAGTAAAAATAAAAAAATTAAGTAAAATACACATATGCCGACGGCAAGGCCGTCGGCATATCTGTGCACACACGGAGGTTGTCCCACGGATCGATGATGTGGCGCGGCACATGGATCGATGACGTGGCAAAGGGGTCTATGCCGACGGCTGTGCCGTAGGCATACCTCTGCCACAGATAACCAAAGTAAAAATAAAAAAGTTAAGTAAAATAAACGTATGCCGACGGTTGCCGTCGGCATATCTATGCACACACAGAGGTTGTCCCACGGATCGATGACGTGGCGTGGCAGACGGATCGATGACGTGGCAGAGGGTCCTATGCCGACGGCTATGCCGTAGGCATACCTCTGCCACAGATATGTCGATGGCCGCCGTTACCTCCAGTCGGCGTAGGATCAACACCGTCAAATGGTCAGCGCTGACCGGGCAGGTGGGCCCGGGATATGCCGACGGCCGATCCTATGCCGACGGGCCCCGTAGGCGTACCTCGACGGCCCCGTCGGCATAGATGGATGTATGCCGACGGCTTTTCTACGCCTACAGCCTATCCTTGGCCGTCGGCTTTTCTACGCCTACGGCCTATCCTTGGCCGTCGGCATAGGTCCATAGATGCCAACGGATTTGGCCGTCGGCAACCTCAGTTTTTCTGGTAGTGAACAGATACAGCACGGGGTACACCGTACACCACAAGATACAACGTAGTAGAAAGGAACACCCCTAGACCACGTGTCCATATACTCACACAGGAGAAAGACACGTATGACTAGAAAGAACACATGCATTCACGTGTTCGTATGAAGCTTCACGAAGGTGCCCACGCGTCTGAGCGCATGCTCCAACACCGACCAGAGGGAGACCCGTCACCAATGAAGCCCCGCCATTGACAAGAAGGAGCAGCCACCAGACAATGGAGGAAGAAAAGCCCCTAGATCAGGCAATGGCAACACCAACTACCTGATGATTGGAGCACCAGTTCCAGGAACCACATTGTGGGCCTCCAAAGATGGAGGTTGAAGAGGAATCTGGTGGATGAGTAATCAAGGACACAAGAGAAGCCCGCCCAACACCGACGCGGATGGAAAAGCAAAGCTGCAACAAAGGAAGCAGAAAAACATGTGCAAGCTTCAAGCTGACCTGCCCTGTCTCGCAGGCGACCAAGATTAAAAAGCAAGCTCGTCGGACAGGATAAAGAAGAAAAGGCACCGACGAATTGGAGAAGTAATGGATGCAAGGAAGCAAAAAAGACCGAAGAAAAATACTAGCGGCTGGAGCTCTTGAACGGGGGAAAACAGAGCTCGAAGAGGAGTAGTCGGGACCAACCATCCTGAAGCTACCTTTCCCATTTGCCCATCCATCTCCATGATGACACTCGGACAAGGAAGGGGAGGGAGGACGAGAGGAAAGGAAGATCCAAGAAGGAAGGAAGAAGGCCACCAATCTGGCCACCATGGTCATACTTGCAACTGCAAGAAAGAAGAAAGCCGAGCTAAGATCTTGTTTACTGGGAGTAGAAAGAGGCATATAATATACACATAGGGCAGACCAGACCTCTCTCCCTCACCTCTTCGGTAGCCGGAGCCGCTGGAGACGAGAGAAAGAGGCCGGAAAGGGGAGGAAGTGAGCTAGTTTTCAGTTTTCACACGCAGGAAACCACGATGGGTAAACATGCTACTAGGGACAAAACTACTTCCATCTCCTAATCGAGATGATGGCAGTATACGAAAAAAAACACGCAAAAAAAAGTGGAAGGTTCGCACCTTGTGCCTCCGGTTCTCTAGAACAGATGGAACCGAACACGGACGGGTCCCGTCTGCCGGTCTGCCTAGTGCCAGCTTAGTGCCTGCGCACTACTGGCTCTCGCATGGGCAACGTGGGCCTAGAACCGCTATAAAAGGAAATAACCATCTAAGACTTGATAAAACAAAAATGCAAAGAAGGAAAGAAGAGGGACCAGATCCCAACATGAATGGGTGCTCGCGATTGCAACCACGCCAGCGAAATTTTATAGGTTTATGTCGGAGTAAATAGCCATGGGTAGCCTAGCCGGCTTCCCCTGGCCCTTCTGAAAAAATTACGAGCCCGTCCGGCTCTCAAGAATCCAAGACATGGGGCCGCCTTCCCCTTGCTGGCTGTCACCCAGGCCGGCTTTCGAAAGGCGACCCGACTTTAGCCCTCATGAAGAAAGCCATGGGAGGGCCAAGTTCGAGAAGCCGGCCGCGAGGAGGCCGACTCCAAGAAGCCGGCTCCCATAAAGCGGTCGAGACCATACCCTCAAAGTTTGCATCCACCTAGCGGCGATGAGACGGGGCGTGGCTACAGTAAAGCCTGCCACCCACGAATCCCGGAGCGCGCCTTGCACTGTGCGCCGTACGGGTGACCATGACCCGCCCGGCGCAACACTGTTGCCATGCCGACCCTGACGCCATCCACGACGGACTACCAGCGCGGCCCACGGGCGGTGGGCCCCTTCGGGCAGAGAGACACCCGAAAGCGGCCACGCCTCCTCCAGTCGGCCCAAGACAGAGCCGGCTCCCCGCAGCCGGCTTGCCGCCTCCCTCGAAGGAGACGCCCCATTAAGGAGACAAGACGCGGTGAGGCTACAGCGATCGCCCGCCGGGCGGCGGCACTGTAGCCACGCTTACCACGACAAAGCCCACGTCACCAAGATGGAGCAACAGTAAACAGCCGCCGACCAGGTCCTGGACAGTGGGGCCTGCCTATCGACCAAGGGGCCGGCAGCCGGCGGGACCCACCAGTCGGCGGGCCCCAGCAGCCGGCGCAGAAGCCGGCGAGCGCAGTCACAGACGGCTGGGCCCCGCGCCCAGTCGGATTACCATTGTACCCCCTGGGGGTAGGCCTATATAAACCCCTCGGGGCACCCATGCAAAGGGTTGTTGATCCCCAGCTAGTTTTAGACGCCACACAAGGAGAAGAAGCTAGCTAGCCGTGCCCTTCTTCCTCCTCCCACCGAACAGCTCAAGGAGCATTGTATAGCCACTTGTCCATCTAGTGATCATGCGGAGACCCCGCAGAGCAGCAGTAGGGGTGTTATCTCCACGAGAGCCCCGAAGCTGGGTAAGATTTGCCGGCGTGCATGTCTTCACCTCATCCCGTTTCCAGACACCGACGATGTCTTACTGGCTCCCACAATGATAAGCCACCCGTTGGCATATGTCGCACCTACCACCCGACATTTGGCGCCCACCGTGGGGCCAGGTGCACCGTCGTCCGGAGACCTGTTCTGGACGGGAACCCTCTTCCTCCCCCGTGAGCGTAGCCAGCCCGGCACGCCCAATGGCGCTTGCCACGACGCGCTGCAAGGCGTCACCAACGCCTGCGCAGCGAGCAGCCTCGCCAATCTCCTCGACGAAACCCTCATCTCCGACGAGCTCGCCTCCGATGCGGGCATCGACCACCTCGCCAACCTCCTCGGCCAGCTCCATGTCTCCAGCTAGCCCGCTGTGGATCTGGAGTCGGTTGGCTCCACCGACCTGATGCCTGTCGACTCCGACACGGCCTCCTTCGACACCTTCCCCACCAACGTCGCGATCTACAACGACCTGCTTCCCCGAGCCGATGGCCGCAACGCTGTCACCACTGAGGTGATGGTCATCGGCCATGACGGCGCTGTTGACGAGAGCGCCCATGACGCCCCCCACGCGGCGGCCCACGACTTGTCCACCCCCTCCCGGCTGATGCCGACGACGAAGCACTGGAGGCGCGCCGCCTCGCCCTCCTCGCAGAGGGCCGGAGGCTGGCTTCCGTGAGACGCCTCATTGAGGCCTACCAGCGCGAAGCTGACCGCGCCGCCTTCGGCACGCCAGCCCCGGGCGGGCCAAGCCGGGCCGGCATTGTCAAGCAACGCGACGCCGTCATCGCCGACACGCTGGGAGTCGACCGCCCGGTCTATGCCACTCCGCTCGAGAACTTGCATGCCGCCCAGGCGGCCGTAGACGAGCTGGACGGACCGGGGGCCGAGGAACTCCCCCACATGACCCGACGCATCCAGCAGCTGATCGATGCAGCCGCGCAGCGGCACGAAGCCGACGCCCGCGCGGAAAGCCCTCCCCCGCGCCGAGATCACGGCGCGACGTCCCGGACACTGACTGCGGGCAGAGACCGCGTGCGGCGTGAGAAAGAGCCGGCTGCCAGCCGAAGCCAAACCCGGATCTCCATCGAGCGAGACGCGGACGGCCATCCCCGAGCCATGGAATGGCGGGGCAACCCGCCTCCGCCTCGACCCCGTGGAGAGAGATATCCCACCCCGCCGCTAGTGGCGCATCCAACTCTCAGCGGCCGACTAGGTCGCCACGAAGGAGTCGGCGAGAACGACGCCCGCCATCGGATCGACCGCCTGGCGCGATCCCTGGCGTTGGAAAAAGAAGACGATGTCGGTCCGCCTTGTTTCGGCCCCCGCATCCGCGACGAGCCCTTCCCCAAAGGGTTCTCGCTCCCAAGAGACAGGCCCAAGTACAACAGCTCCGTGAAGCCGGAAGATTGGCTGATCGACTACTCCACAGCGGTTAGCATAGCCAACAGCAACCGGCACGTTGCCGTGAAGTACGTGCCCCTCATGCTGCAAGGCACGGCGCGGACCTGGCTCAACAGCCTCAAAACACACAGCATCAACAGCTGGCTAGACTTCACAAAAGCCTTCGTCCGCAACTTCACCAGCACCTACAAACGGGCTCCCAAGCCCAGACAGCTCTCCCTGTGCGTACAGGGCCCAGCCGAGTCCACTCGCGACTACCACACGCGTTGGGCCGAGCTCCGCAACTCTTGCGAAGGGGTGCACGAGGTGCAAGCCATAGAATACTTCACAGCCGGGTACCGAGAAGGCACCCTCCTCAAGCACAAGCTTCTCTGCGATGAGCCGACTACCCTCGACGAGCTTCTGGACATAGCGGACAAGTACGCCACCGCCGACTCCTCAATGAAGACCGAGCTCCGGGTAGACGCATCCGGAAAGGTGCTCAACCCGGCGCCCAAGACGCCGGCTGGGGATTCCGACCGACGCCCACACTCGAACGACCACAAGCGCAAGGGCCCCGTGCCGCCTCCCGCCAGTTGGCAGGTGGCCACAGTTGAAGACGTGCCGCCAGAAGGGCGGCCTGCACCCAAGAAACCCAAGGGCGGCCGGCCAGCTTGGCAGCCGGCTTTCTCCTACGAGCAAACTCTCGACGCCCCGTGCAAGTTCCACAACGGCGCGAAGCCGTCCAAGCACACAACCCGGAAGTGCCATTGGCTCACCCGAATCTCCAAAGGCGAAGGGCTCGCGCCGCCTCCGCCTGTCGGCCTGTCGCCTCCGGCCCCGCCGCCTCCGGCCGCTCGGCCCGCAGTCAGAGCCGTGCACGACGAATTCCCCAACGAGCAAGCAACCTACATCGTCTTTACAAGCCAGCTCGAAGACCGGCGCGGCAAACGCCGAGAGCACCAGGAAGTCAGCGTGGTCGCTGCCAGCCCCGCCGGACACATGCATTGGTCAGAAAAACCCATCAGCTGGAGCCGGGCCGACCATCCAGAGGTGATGCCGTCTCCCGGCTCTTATGCGTTGGTCCTGGAAGCCACCCTCGCGACGGACAGACGCGCTGCTCGCTTCTCCCGCGTGCTGATAGACGGCGGGAGCAGCATCAACATCCTGTACCGTGACACCCTGGAAAAGCTAAATGTCAAGACGAAGCAGCTCGTGCCTACTCGAACAGTGTTCCATGGCGTCGTACCCAGCCTGTCCTGCGCCCCCATTGGCAAGATCAAGATTGATGTACTTTTTGGGGACAAGGAGCATTTCCGCCGGGAAGCGATCTGGTTTGAAGTGGTGGACCTGGAGAGCCCTTACCATGCATTGCTTGGCCGACCCGCCTTGGCCAAATTCATGGTAGTACCCCACTATGCATACCTCAAGATGAAGATACCAACACCAAAGGCGTCATCACCGTAGCCGGCGATTACAAGAAGTCCTCTGAGTGTGCAGCAGCCAGCAGCCAGCTGGCCGAGTCCCTTGTGATTGCCGAAGAAAAGAAGATGTTGGACCGAGTCGTGGCCATAGCCGGCAAGCAGTCGGCCGTGTCCCCCGATCCCAAGGAGCATGATGCTCAAGGATCTTTCCAGCCGACCAAGGAGACGAAGAAGATACCCCTTGACCCCGAGCACCCCGAGAGGTTTGCCGTCATCGGGGCAAGCCTGAACAGCAAATAGGAAGGCGAGCTCGCCGATTTCCTCCGTGAGAATCGGGACATCTTTGCATGGTCCCCCAAGGACATGCCGGGCATCCCGAAGGAATTCGCCGAGCACAAACTACACGTCCGAGAAGACGCAAAGCCAGTCAAACAACCCCTTCGCCGACTGTCGGAGGAGAAACGCAGGATTGTGGGAGAGGAGATAGCCCGGCTTCTGGCAGCCGGCTTCATTATGGAAGTTTTCTTTCCAGAATGGCTCGCCAACCCGGTCCTCGTGCTAAAGAAGAACAACAAGTGGCGCATGTGTATAGACTACACAAGCCTCAACAAGGCCTACCCTAAAGATCCCTTTGCCCTGCCAAGGATTGACCAAGTGATAGACTCCACGGCCGGATGCGAGCTGTTGAGTTTTTTGGATGCTTACTCAGGATATCACCAGATAAAGCTAGATCCGGACGACCGCCTGAAGACCGCCTTCATCACGCCATTCGGAGCCTTCTACTACCTGACTATGACATTCGGCTTGAGATATGCCGGTGCCACTTTTCAGCGTTGCATGCAGAAGTGCCTCCTCAAGCAACTCGGCAGAAACGCTCACGTCTACGTAGACGACATTGTGGTGAAGACGGAGAAGCGCGGCACCTTGCTGGGAGACCTCAAGGAAACATTTGAGAACCTACGCCGGTTCCAAATCAAGCTCAACCCCGAGAAATGCGTGTTCGGAGTGCCAGCTGGCCAGCTCCTAGGCTTCCTGGTCTCCGAACGCGGCATCGAATGCAACCCGGTGAAGATCAAGGCCATTGAGAGAATGGCAATCCCCACCAAGCTTCGAGACATTCAAAAGTTCACCAGAGAAAGCTCTCCCCCTCTACCGCCTCATGAAGAAGAGCACTCACTTCGAGTGGAACGACCAGGCCGACCAAGCTTTCCACGAGCTGAAGAAGATGCTGGCCACACCGCCCGTCCTAGCGGCGCCGACCGAGAAAGAGCCCATGCTCCTTTACATTGCCGCAACCAGCCGGGTGGTCAGCACCGTCATCGTAGTCCAACGCCCAGAAGAAGGCCGAGCCCAGCCGGTCCAGAGGCCGGTGTATTATTTGAGCGAGGTGCTGTCCGCTTCAAAGCAGAGCTACCCGCACTACCAGAAGATGTGTTACGGCGTGTACTTCACCGCCAAGAAGCTGAAGCCCTACTTTCAAGAGCATCCCGTCACGGTCGTATGCACCGCCCTGCTGGCCGAGATCATAGGCAGCCGGGATGCATCCGGCCGGGTGGCGAAATGGGCCATCGAGCTGGCCCCTTACACAATCTTCTACCAGCCCCGCACCGCCATCAAGTCCCAAGCACTGGCCGACTTCCTCGTCGACTGGGCCGAGACCCAATACCTGCCGCCGGCTCCCGACTCCACCCATTGGCGCATGCACTTCGACGGGTCCAAGATGCGCACCGGCTTGGGAGCCGGCGTCGTCCTTACCTCTCCCAAAGGCGACAAGCTCAGATACACGCTGCAAATTCACTTTGCCGCCTCCAACAACGTGGCCGAGTACGAGGCGCTCATACACGGGCTCCGGGTTGCCAAAGAACTTGGCATTCGCCGGATCCTATGTTATGGTGACTCGGACTTGGTGGTCTAGCAATCATCCGGCGACTGGGATGCCAAGGACGCAAATATGGCAAGCTACCGCTTCCTGGTTCAACAACTCAGCGGATACTTTGAAGGATGCGAGTTCCTCCATGTACCGCGAGCCGACAACGAGCCAGCCGATGCCCTGGCTCGAATAGGCTCCACTCGGCAAGCAATACCAACCAGCGTCGCTCTACAACGCCTCCTCAAGCCATCCATCAAGCCGTCTCTAGAGTCCGATTCCATCTTCGTACTGCCTGACCCCGACGCGGCCGGGTCCGGCTCGAAGAACCAAGCAGGCGACCCCGGGACTTCAGTAGTCGGCCCGGGGACTTCGGCAACCAGCTCGGGGACTGCCACACCCGGCTCGGGGACTGCAGTAGCCGGCCCGGGGACTGCACCAGCACAACAGCCGGCGGCCGACTCCAGCATTTCACCACCCAGCCAGAGAAGTGGCGGCTCCGTCATGGGCTCAGTCCATCCTCAACTTCCTAGTAAACCAAGACCTGCCGGCTGACGAAACAGAGGCAAGACAAGTTCAACGACGAGTCGGAGCATACACAATCGTCAACAGAGAACTCGTCAAGCGCAGTGTCACTGGAGTCCTCCAGCGATGCGTCGAGCAAGAGAAGGGCATTGCAATCCTCAGAGACATCCACCAAGGAGAATGCGGCCACCACGCGGCCTCCAGATCACTTGTTGCCAAAGCCTTCCGCCATGGTTTCTTTTGGCCGACTGCTTTGGATGACGCCAAAGAATTAGTTAAATATTGCAAAGGGTGCCAACTCTTCAGCTCCAAGCAACACATGCCGGCTTCGGCACTCAAGACCATCCCCCTCACCTAGCCCTTCGCCGTTTGGGGACTGGACATGGTGGGCCCATTCAAGACGGCGCGCGGCGGCATGACGCATTTGCTCGTCGCCGTGGACAAATTCACCAAGTGGATTGAGGCAAAGCCGATCAAGAAGCTGAATGGGCCGACTGCTGTGACATTCATCGCAGACATAACAACTCGGTACGGCGTGCCACACAGCATCATCACCGACAATGGCACGAATTTTGCCAAAGGAGCCTTGGCACGTTTCTGCGCAGCCCAAGGTATCCGGCTGGACTTAGCGTCCGTCGCCCACCCACAGTCAAACGGCCAGGTCGAGCGAGCCAACGACCTCATCCTCTCCGGCATCAAGCCCCGACTGGTCGTACCACTGGAGCGTTCAGCCGGCTATTGGCTCGATGAGCTGTCGGCTATCCTCGGGAGTCTGCGCACTACCCCAAACAAGTCAACCGGATTCACCCCTTTCTTCCTTGTGTATGGTGCCGAGGCGGTCATCCCAACTGACATCGAGTTCGACTCGCCTCGAGTAACCATGTACACGGAAGCGGAGGCCAAGGAAGCACGAGAAGACGGTGTCGACCTGTTGGAAGAAAGCCAGCTATTAGCCCTCAGCCGGTCCGCCATCTATCAGCAGGGCCTGCGCCGCTACCACAGCCGGAAGGTCAAGCCAAGATCTTTCCAAGAGGGCGATCTTGTGCTCCGGCTGATCCAGCGAACAGCCGGCCATCACAAGCTCTCGGCCCCTTGGGAGGGCCCCTTTGTCATCAGCAGAGCCTTAGGCAATGACTCCTACTACCTGATCGACGCGCAGAAGCCGAAGGCACGAAAGAGAGACGACTCCGGCTAGGAGTCGGAACGACCATGGAACACCAATCTCCTTTGAAGGTTTTACAGCTGAAATGCAGTATGTATCACGCTAACTTTTGTACTAAGTACGAGACAATAGGGCCCCCGAGGAGAGCTCGGGGACTGCCATCTTTTGTCTATAAATGAAAAGTATCATGCTTATGGCCTTGTCATTGCATTCACTTTTTTCCGTCCGGCACCGGGTTCGACTAGTCGGCCCGGGGACTGGCCGCCTGGAGTTATATTAGAAGTCCTACCCGCAGTCAGACAAGTAATGTGCCGGCTTCCAAGCCTTCTCTTGCCAAAAGTCGCAGTTCGAAGAACCGGCTGTCCGGCTGGCAAGAGTTAAGGGCAGGAACGGGTGCCCACACAAAAAACGGCTAGGGACTAACGAACTAATATAACAAAAGCCGGTTTTTCTCCCGCCGCCGGCCAGCCGGCTTCCATTCACCTCGCTCCAATCTAAGAAAGCTCGAGTACTTGCCTTCCCAGAAGGGGAAGACGTCAAAGGAAACAACCTAAGGATAAAAAGCATACGTGAATGGAAACCAAACATGCACATAATAATATTTACATAAAAGACCTCCAAGAGGCCAGCATTCAACATAGTTTGGATACACCCCCAGTGGGTGGAACTGCGAAAGCTTAATAAAGATTGTTCAAAAGGCAACAAGCAGGAAAAATAAGGACGGCAGGTCAAGCTGGCGGAGCGACCGACAAGCCGGGCTGGTCGGCGGAGACGGTTGTGCCGGCTGAAGGAGCGGTCGGCTGACGAACCTCGGCTTGATCACCGCCTCCCGCAGAGGGCGCGCTTCCACGCGCCTCGTTGCTGGAGGCATGGTCAGCCTGAGGCCGGCCGGTTGTTCCACTAGCCAGCTCGACGTCTTCACCGTCCTCTTCTTCGTCATCCTCGCCCTTGTCGCTGGAGGCGATCTCCTCTGCCGAGTCCTCGCCCACCGCCGGGTTCAGCTCGAACCACTCCTCCGGCTGGGCAACGCCGTCATCATTGATTTCAGGTGCAAAAATGCTGATGTCGGTGCACTCGGCGATCATCGAAGCACGCTGGGCGATAGCCGGCCGTACCTCCTCCAGCTCCGCGTCGGCCTCCAGCCGCCAAGTGCGCAGCTGGTCCAGGTTCAGCCCTGGGTACCAAGCTCGAAAAAACTCCAACGCCCGCCCGGCTCCAAGACGGGCCGCCGACGCCTTCCAAGCTTCAAAGCGACCGACTGCGATCTCCAGCCAGTCGCCAGTCCGGCTTGGGGTGCGGGGGATCGTCTCGCCAGGCCAGAGGGCGGCCAACACCTGCGCCCCGGCACGTTGGAGCCGGCGAAGCATCCGGTGGGCCGGCTGCAGCCGCGCTTGGACAACCACGAGCTGCTCCTCAAGCGTCCGATTCGCGTCTGGCGCGATGTTGACCCCCGCCTGACGGCGCGCCTCGCGATGGGCCTCGATGCTTTGGGCGGCGAAGGCGGAGTAGCCGGGAAAGTAGTCTGCACAAGAAAATAGGCAGCAGCACAAGTCAGGCCAAAAACCAGGCGGCAAGGGGCAGAAGAGGAGCGAGGAAGGCGGTTTACCGTCGATCAAGTCCTCGATGCGGCCGAAGCCTTCATCCAGCGCTCGCCAGGTCTCAGCCCAGCTCACCGCCTCGGTCTCAAACTCTGCCTTCAGGGCAGCCTCGCTATCCTGCGCTTTCTGCAGGGCCGCCTTGTGGCTCTTCTCTTGGTCAGCCAGCTTCTTGGCCAGGCGGTCACGCTCCTGGACCAAGGCAGCATACTCAGCATCCTTGGTACGAAGGGCGGCCTGCGCTTTGCCGAGCTCCCTCCTCAAGTCGGCGTTGGCCCCTGAAAGCACGAAAGACAAAAGAAATACAAGTAAGCTGAAGTCGTCAGGAAAGATCCGACCCGACTGCTCAGCAGTCGACGCGACTATCGGGGACTACACCCAGTGGGTGTGCTGACGCGCCCCCATAGGAGAAAGACAAGATCAAGCACTTACTTCGGCTGTTGGCCAGGTCATCGGTCTTCCGACCCAACTCCTGAGCCTTGGAGTTGAAGGCGGCAGCACGGGAGTTATGATATTCCTGGAAGTTCAGAAAGGAAGCAAAAATAAGGTAGTCGTCAAGAAAGATCCGACCCAACTGCTCAGCAGTCAGCCCGAATCTCGAGGACTACACCCAGTGGGTGCGCTGACGCGCCCCCACGGAAGAAATCAAGAAACCAAAGCGGCCAAGAATGAAAGACTCACCCGGATGGCGGCCCGCGTCGACATGAACTCCTGGGTGTACTGCTGCAGTAGGGCGGCCTGAGCTTGAAGCCGGCTCCGGACCTCTTGAGCCACCACATTCAGCTTGCTAGTCCCCCCGCTAGGAGTCCACTCGAACGAGGCGGTGCTGGCCGCCTCCAGAGCCTCCGCCGACTGGCCGGCGCCCGCGACTCGGCGCGACTCCGGCGGAGCGGCGCCTCCCCCTGCGCGCCGACGCGTCACCGGCTGCACCTCGAAGCCGGCTCCGTCCTCTGGCTCACCCCCGGCCGGCTCCTCTGGCGCCGCTGACGATTGGCCGCCTTGGCCCGCTCCGGTTGGCGCAGCCGGCGGTGCTCTCCCCGCGAAGACTACGGGGTCCTCCCTCCTCTCCATCAGCGGCGGGTCTTGAATGATTTCCTCCGCCAGGGGCAATGGGGTGTCAGGGGCCACGGCTCGGAGGGGAATGGCGAGCAGCGGAGGCTGGTTACGCGAACCCTCCGCCTCCGTTTCCGCGGTCACCGCCTCTGCCTGGGCCTTGGCTGCCGCGTCGGCTTGCTCCCTCGCCGCCTGGGCGGCCGCTTTTTCCGCCGCCTCACGCTCCTCCTGCGCCTCATGGGCGTTCCGCTCCATGGCCTCCCTGAGGTCGACGTGGGGGTCCACGCGGCGGGAGCTCGAAGACCCTCCAGTCGGCCCAACTACGGAGCCGCCTGGACCCCGCTCAAGGGAAAGCCACGCCCTGTCCAGCGAGCGGGAAAAGATTAGGAAGAATGTTCGAACAAGAGAGAATGATGAAAAGCATGCGACCAGGCAATCGACGACTTACGCTGAGACCGCCTGAGGCTGCTTCACCGCCTTGCGGAAGCGGGCCGCTTTCGCGGCCGCCTCATCTCGCTTGGTTGCCGCGGTGGAGGCTTTGGACTTCTTCGGCCGACTGCCAAAGATGACTGACGCGGCCCGGCGCTTCTGTGCGCCGCCGCCGGCAGCCGGCATGGTGGACGAGCCCGCGCCCTGATGGTCGGCCGCCGGCTGGCGACGCGGGGCGACTTCCGCTTCGGCATCATCCGGCCAGTCCTCGAAGCTGGCGGTAAGCCTTGTGCCTCTGGGCTCGGCGTCGTCCCCCACGACGGCGTCTTCCATGGCGGCCGCCCCCAAATCCGGGTCATCGACGTCGTCCACCATGCGGTCAGGGGCGTACTAGCGTTCTATCCCTGCTGCCCCGGTCGTCGGCGGAAGAAGGGGGTTCTGCTAAGAAGAATCGACCGATCAGAAGCCGGCCATCATAAAGCCAGCTACCAACAAAAAGAAGAAAGAGATGAAAGCTTACCACGGGCGGAGGGTTGGCGCGAGAATACGGCACCTTGCCGTATCGCCAGTCCTCGGCGAGCTTGCAATTGGCGATATAATTTACCATGTACGACACCTCCGCATGAGGCATCTCCCTGGTGCTCAGCCGGCTTGGGTTTAAGCGGCCGCTCATCTGACACATCATGTGGGGCTGGCTTTGGAGAGGAGATATCCAGCGCTCCACGAAGGCGGCCACCAAGTCGGCCCCACTTAGCCCTTCCGACTGGATCATCACCCGAAGCTGGGAGACGGCGGCGTTCCCGGCCTGAGACAGTGACCTGGACCGGAAACTCCATGAGGGCTGCCTCCCAGCCGGCGGGCCGGCTACGTAAGCCGGCAGGTTGACATGGTCTCCTTGCTAGGCGACGTTCTTCACGTAGAAGTACGACTTCTGCCAGATCTTCACCGACTAGATCAGGGGGATGGGCGGGAACGGGTTTTCTCGCCCGACCTCCTCATGGCGATGAAGGCCCCGCAGGGGGCGGGCACGCCTGCGACGACGGTGCCGAGTTTGCTCTGGAAGAATTCCCCCCAGAGCTCCAGCGTGGGGAGCAGCCCCAAGAAACCTTCACAAAGAGAGACGAAGGCCGACAGCAGCATCACCGCGTTGGGCGTGAGGTGATGCGGCTGAAGATTGTAGAACTCGAGGAAGGAGCGCAGGAATCCGCTCGCCGGAAGGCCGAAACCGCGTAGGAAGTGCAAGCGGAAGACGACCCGCTCGCCCTCCTCCGGTGCCGGCGAGATCTCCGTCTCTGGCGCCAGGCAGACCCGCACGAGGTTGGCGTCGGGCAGGTGCCGAGTCTGGCGGAGGAACGCGACGTGGTCCTCATGGACGTTGGAGCCATCCCACGAGCTTGACAGCGCCATGAGGCAGCGCGGCGAGAAGCAAGACAACGCGGCGGCGGAACAGCGCGGCAAGGAGCTGCTGCGGGGAAGAGAAGAAGAAGGAGGGCGAGAAGGAGGCGGAGTGAGGGAGAGCGCGCGAGCCTTTGCCGCTCCTCCTCCTCCTACTACTTATAGACCACGCCGCGGAGCCGAGGAGGCGCGGCGTGGGGGAACGTGGGGATCAACTGCGCCCACTCCCCCACGTCCCGCGATTACTGTGCCTTGATGGCAGAATAAAACCGCCGCGGGAAGGCGAGCGGTCCATGTGGGCCGCGGAAGATCCGCGCTCGGACCGAGGCCTGCGAGTGGCGGGCCCGGGCCTGCGGCGGTGTCCCGTGCGCGCGTGCGTTGGCAGGATTTCCTCGCCACGTGGCCCGCGTTCCCGCCTGCGAAAAACAGAGCTCTCTGAAGTCGGCGCGCACAAGCAAAGCCGGCTCTTCAGGGTAGGAAGTTGACCAAGCTTCTCGTCCCTTAGTCCGCCTCAAAGCTCGATCAGCTTCGGGGACTACTGTCGGAGTAAATAGCCATGGGTAGCCTAGCTGGCTTCCCCTGGCCCTTCTGAAAAAATTACAAGCCCGTCCGGCTCTCAAGAATCCAAGACATGGGGCCGCCTTCCCCTTGCTGGCTATCACCCAGGCCGGCTTTCGGAAGGCGACCCGACTTTAGCCCTCATGAAGAAAGTCATGGGAGGGCCGACTTCGAGAAGCCGGCCGCGAGGAGGCCGACTCCAAGAAGCCGTCTCCCATAAAGCGGTCGAGACCGTACCCTCAAAGTTTGCATCCACCTAGCGGCGATGAGACGGGGCGTGGCTACAGTAAAGCCTACCACCCCCAAATCCCGGAGCGCGCCTGGCACTGTGCGCCGTACGGGTGACCATGACCCGCCCGGCGCAACACTGTTGCCATGCCGACCCTGACGCCATCCACGACGGACTACCAGCGCGGCCCACAGGCGGTGGGCCCCTTCGGGCAGAGAGACACCCGAAGGCGGCCACGCCTCCCCCAGTCGTCCCAAGACAGAACGGCTCCCCGCAGCCGGCTTGCCGCCTCCCTCGAAGGAGACGCCCCATTAAGGAGACAAGACGCGGTGAGGCTACAGCGATCGCCCGTCGGGTGGCGGCACTGTAGCCACGCTTACCACGACGAAGCCCACGTCACCAAGATGGAGCAACAGTAAACAGCCGCCGACCAGGTCCTGGACAGTGGGGCCTGCCTGTCGACCAAGGGGCCGGCAGCCGGCGGGACCCAGCAGTCGGCGGGCCCCAGCAGCCGGCGCAGAAGCCGGCGAGCGCAGTCACAGACGGCTGGGCCCCGCGCCCAGTCGGATTACCATTGTACCTCCTGGGGGTAGGCCTATATAAACCCCCCGGGGCACCCATGCAAAGGGTTGTTGACCCCCAGCTAGTTTTAGACGCCAAACAAGGAGAAGAAGCTAGCTAGCCGTGCCCTTCTTCCTCCTCCCACCGAACAGCTCAAGGAGCATCGTGTAGCCACTTGTCCATCTAGTGATCATGCGGAGACCCCGCAGAGCAGCAGTAGGGGTGTTATCTCCAAGGAGAGCCCCGAAGCTGGGTAAGATTCGCCGGCGTGCATGTCTTCGCCTCATCCCGTTTCCAGGCACCGGCGACGTCTTACTGGCTCCCACAATGATAAGCCACCCGTTGGCATATGTCGCACCTACCACCCGACAGTTTGCTTTTTCCTATATACTAGAACAATGTTCATGCGTTGCAACGGAATATAAAATTCTAGTTACGTTAACTTGTGATTTACTTGTCTATGATATGCGATTGTGTACATAAATGTTCATCAAATTCCGCCTGTGATTTACCTTATATTTGGTCAGAAGTGATTTACATGCCTATAGTATGCGATTGCGCAAATAAATGTTCATCAAATTATGCCAGTGATTTACCTTATATTTTGATCGGTAGTTTGGTAAATAAATTAAAATGAAATTGGTTTAGAAGGTAAGTAAATTAATATGATTGATCATTATACGGGAAAGGTTGGACAAAGGAGTGGTGAGAAAAAGGTGAAACGAGAACCGTACGTCCTTTCAAGTAGTAGAGATTTAGCTTATATTTTGATCAAAAGTTTGGTAAGTAAATTAAAATAAAATTGGTTCAGAAGATAAGTAAACTAATATGATTGATTATTATACGGGAAAGGTTGGACGAAGGAGTGTGAGTAGAAAGGTGAAACGGGAATCTTACGTTATTTTTAAGTAAGTAGATATTTAGCTTATATTTTGATCAAAAATTTGATAAGTAAATTAAAATAAAGGTAAGTAAATTAATATGATTAATTACGGGGAAGGTTGGACGAAGGAGTGGTGAGAAGAAAGATGAAACAGGAACTTTACATTCTTTTTAAGTAGTATATATATATATATATATATATAGTGTTACTATTCATCACCTAGGGTGCAGAATAAGTTATTCTTCACCCGAGGTAATCTTACGATTATTTCATAATTAAATTACATTTGAAATTCAAATAGTTACATTTTTATTGATTCACTATGTAAAATTTGACATAAAAAAATAAAAATATAGATCATAAGACAAGAAAATTTACAGTTTATGTGTATTTTACACTATGTTTTTATGTTTGTAATTTTACATAACAGAAAATATTTTTTACAATGATTATATTTTTTACGGTCTCTTTTTACATCGGAAATAAGACAAAACTTAGTAAACGTAAAATTACGATGCCTTGATGATAAAATAAAAGGGGTGAAGAATAACTATTCCTCATTCAGGGTGACGAATAGTCAATCCCTATATCTGTGTGTGTAGAATATTTAAAGTACAAAGAAAGGTACAAAAGTAAAGTAAAAAATGAAAACTGAAAAAAATAGGTTGTGGCTCCTGCGGCTGGGCCGGCCGGCGCCCCCCGAAGTGAGCGCATCCCCTCGTCTCGCTGAACGCGAGAAATAGGGGTGCCCTAGAACCAGACCGCAGGCACTTCCGCTGGGTCAACCAAATGGGCTGGAATATGACGAAACCCACTAGGGCGTTTCTTCCCTGTATAAGGTAAACATATATTTGCCTGTAATTTAGGCTTAGGTAGACATATTTGGTTGGGCTTTCCTCATGACCCATCTCATGTACCTATGAACTAACTGGATACATATTGTAGCTTCAGGACATCGGATAAATAATGAGAAGTCGTCCATCTTTTTCAGCAAAGGATGTCCCCCACAGCTGAGGGAGACTATCAAGAATAACCTGCAGGTCCATAATGAATCTTTGAGTGAGCGCTATTTGGGCATGCCTACTGATGTGGGCCACTCGAAGAACGGTACCTTCAAATATCTTAGGGACCGCGTGTGGGAAAAGATTAAGGGGTGGATGGCTAAGTTACTCTCCTCAGCTGGTAAGGAGGTTCTGATCAAGGCTGTTGCGCAAGCAATTCCGGTCTATTCAATTGCGTGTTTCAGACTACCACATGGACTATGTGAGAGTATCACCTCCATCATCCGCCAGTTCTGGTGGGGCTCCAAGCAAGGAAAGAGGAAAGCGGCCTGGGTCGCATGGGATACTATGACTACGCCTAAACACTTGGGAGGTTTGGGCTTCCGTGACATGGAAATTTTCAACCTAGTGCTGTTGGCAAGACAGGCTTGGCGAATGTTGACTGATAGTACCTCGCTCAGTGCCAGAATTCTCAAGGCGATCTATTTCCCGGACTGTTCTTTGCTTCAGGCCGAGTTGGGTGCTCACCCCTCCCTAATATGGCGTGCTGTTTTGGATGGGCGAGATGTCCTGTCACTTGGTCTCATTCGAAGGATTGGGGATGGTGCAACGACGAACATATGGCAAGATAACTGGATCCCGAGGAACAGTTCGAAGTGGCCATTCACAGCCCCATCGCCAAATGCTCTAGTTTGCGTTGCTCAACTAATTGATGGTACCTCGGCGACCTGGAAGGAGGAGCTAGTCAGGGCTGCTTTCGCCCAAGTTGACGCGGAGGCTATACTTCAGATCCCGTTGTGCACATGACGTGTTCCAGATTTTTGGGCCTGGCATGAGGAGGCTCGTGGACGTTTTACTGTTCGTTCCGCTTATCGTATGATTTTGCGTATTAAACATGCCCGTGAAGCCCAACTTGATGGAAGCGGTGGAACATCATATGATGTGAACGAAAGTAGTAAGTGGACGATGCTCCGGAACATGCAGGTACCTTCAAAACTGATGGTCTTGGTGTGGCGTCTCGCCCGACAGTCAGTGCCGACAGGGACAGTTCTGAAACACTGACACATGGCTACAGAAGATACTTGTGCTATCTGCGGCGCAGTTGATACCTGGAAACATGCATTGGTTCTTTGCCCGATGGCGGCGAGTGTGTGGTCGTTGGCGCCCGAGGAGTTGGTAGACCGGATGAGCGAAGAGGGGTAGATAATCCCAAGGACTGGCTCTGCAATCTGCATGAAATATTACCAAAACACCTCTTTGATCAAATGATAGTAACTTTATGGGCACTATGGGGAATTCGGCGTAAGGCTATCCACGAGAACATTTTCTAGTCACCAATCTCAGTGAATGCATTCATCATTAGGTACCTTTCTGAGTTGCAGATTGTCAACAATAGTGTCCAAAGGAGCTGTGAGGAGAGGCAGGCACAGGCAGTTCGTCGGTCGTGGTTAGCCCCGTCATCAGGTAATGCAAAACTAAATGTAGATGCAACAGTTTCCAGGACTGGTTCTGGTGCTATAGGAGTGATGTGCAGAGATGATACTGGGAGATTCTTGGGTGCAGCGACGCTCTTTTTCAATCACATTGATGATCCGTCGACTTTCGAAGCGCTCGCCATCAGAGAGGCTTTGGCATTAGCAGAGGATCTTTACCTGCTGAAGATTGAGATTGGTTCAGACTGCAAAGTGGTGGTACAAGACTTGAGTTGGGACAACTCGGCAAGCTATGGTGCAGTTGTACATGAAATTATAGATCGGTCCTCTCTTTTTGACTTATGCATTTTTAGTTATGAAAGTAGGAGCTCAAACTATGAAGCTCACAACTTAACGAAGCATGCTTTATCTTTTGGTGGTGGCCGCCATGTTTGGTTAGGCCACCCGGGAAACCTATCATCCGTCCCTATAAACATTGTGACGAATTAATAAAAGCTTCGCAAGGTTGTCTCAAAAAAAAATTTAATGAATAAAGTGGCGAGATTTCTCAAAAAATAGTAAACATATATGGTAAAATTATTATTCAACATAAGAAACATGTTAAACCCCACACGTTTCTGATGTTAAATAATATTTTGGATCGGGTCCAGTATAGGCCGGAGAAGAAGGGGGAGTTGATGGCGGGTCCTCATGTTGCTAATTTATGTCTCTTGTATTTGATCTGTATTTTCTATTTTCCCTAGTATAACCTGCATAGTTATTGTGTAGCTAAGGCATACCATATAATATTCCTTACTATAACCTGCCTATTATTGTGTAGCTCAAGGCGTACCATATAATTTCCCCTAGTATAACCTGCCTAGTTATTGTGTAGCTCAAGGCATACCATATAATTTTCCCTAGTATAACCTGCGTAGTTATTGTGTGGCTCAAGGCATACCATATAATTTCCCCTAGTATAACCTGCCTAGTTATTGTGTAGCTCAAGGCATACCATATAATTTCCCCGAGTATAACCTGCCGTTATTGTGTGGCTCAAGGCATACCATATAAATGTACTAGTTTTAAGATGAACATTTTTTTTGTCTACGTGCGCATTGGTAGAAAAAAGGCAATGGGGAAAGTACTGCAGCCGGCATCTCTACTTCTAATGGAGCAGTTGATAGTCTTCGCCGGTCAATTTTCGTCCCATCAAAGACGGTTTCTTTCGTCCTCGATCCCACCTCCCACCTTCCCGCAGGTAACCACCCCATCGACAAATAAACCCAACCAAAAGAGGGAGCGATGCCTCGAACGAAAAAAAACCTGCGAAAAAAAACCTATGAAAAAAAACCGACGACTCGCCAATCGACACAAAACTACGGTCGACGAACGTCGTCTCTCTTATCTCCAACCCCTCCCTCTACTCGCCCCAAACCCTAGAGGTATGACGGGCACCGATCTGGTGGCGCCACCACCGCGGATGACCACGCGCCGGCAAGGCCTCCATCTGTGTCCCTCGCTTGATCCCCTCCGCCCGCTCCTACGGTGTGTGCCACCGACGCCTCCGGCGGCGCTTGCGACGCCTACGTACATGTGTTTGTTTGTGAGTACAGCTACCCCTTGCATCCCCTTGCATCCCCTTGCATATACGTAAGTATGGCTACTGGAGGCGGCGGCTACTGCTGGAGCAGGACAGGGTTTCTCTCAAATTGGTCTTCAATAAGTATAGATACCCCTTGCATCTACCTGTATGTCTTTGTTCTATTCTTTCTAATTGATAAAATACATACATATTTGTTTTTTAGCGCAAGGCTATGTATATGAGCTTAAAAAATGTTGGTTCCTGTCTATAGTAGTACTACTAATGGACTTCTCGGTCCATATAATTTGTTCTCAAGATGTTATTTTCATTATCCTCTTGCTTTGTTCTATTGCAGATCGTGGCCAAACTATTGGAAACTATGGTGCATCATGGTATATATGTGACCTTCTTGCCCATGTAGACACAAGAGGCTGAGAGAATATGGGCCTGGATCAGGCTATCAGGGCATATGGAGCAGGTGCGAGGGTAAGAGTAAAGAATGTTGGGATTATTTTCATGCCAGTTTAATTTCTAAATGCTAGGTGGAGACATTGGTTTGGATCTTTTTCAGATAACACCTAAATTAGTGTCCTTGTTTGTTCATGACAATACCTAATTTCAGTAAATGTTCATAAATCATAACGAACTTTGTGGGACATGAAAATAAACTGACGTGACCTTCCTTTCCTCTGCATTCGATACCCTACCCGCATGGCCACGCTGCCGCCTGCCCAGTCTGCCCAGATGGAGGAAGGAGCCGAGGAAGCGCTTGGAGCGAGGGTGAGGTCCCGATGCGCGTCTCCCTCTGTAATCTGGCGTTGTCTGCTGCTGCTGTGTGCGCGGGAGATTGGCAGGAGGCCGGCTGTGAGAGATTGAGAGGTAAGACAGGCTTCAGATGGGATGGTGGGTTTTATACTGCCTTTTTTCTGTGAGATGCTTCAGCTGTTGATTTGATCGGATGATGTGTGGTGTGCTGCTGCTATTTCTGTGAGAATGCTAACGCAGAGAATTTGTTTGATTAAAGATTGGTCCTTTGGTGTGTTCGTTTGATGGACAGCGAGTCAAGGTAAGATGATCAATTCACTACATGGTCGTTACTGCCCTGTTTAGTATTATGAACCTATTCCCTTTTATTATTCTCTTGTTGATGCAGACCTGCTCACTTCATAATGTTTCCGCATGATGGCCCAGTCTTTTCGTGTGTGTGTGTGGGTGTGTGTGTGTGACATGTTTTGGGGGGCTTGCTTTCACACATGCAACAAACTGATTATATTCTTTTTCAGGTACAAAGATTATTTGCAGGAGTACAAAGAGAAATATAAGGTCCACTGACTCTTACTTGAATAGTCAGATAGATAAAACACAGTATGTGTTACACTGAATTTTCCTTTTAAAGTCCCCCTTTGTATTCTGCTTATTTCTTCGGTCCATGTTGTGTTATCTCCTATAATTGGTCTGCATGTTATGCAAGTCTGAATTCCTACAGGTTCATGACGATTTAAATGTTGCCAAAGAAATATACAAGGATCAGTGCTATAAAATTGTTGAAAGACTTACAGACATGTCACATGTATCATGAATCAGACACAGTAATTAAGCTTTCTTACGGGGCGAGAGTGTAGATGAGAGAGGGAGAGGCGGAGACGAGGCCGCCCGAGGCAGCCGGACTACCACCGCCGTCGTCTAGATCTTCGCCGTGTGGATGCGCAGGGGGGTCACATCTGATCCGTCCGCGATCTCCCAGTACCCTCGCGGCGGTGCCATCGGGAGGAAAGGTGGGGTCGACGGGATCGGGCGGTGACCGTAGCGATCAGCCGCACGGCGAGATCGGACAAGAAGAGAGACGGTGGGCACAATGGCGGGCGATCTTCTCCGACGAGACGGATCTGGGCATTTGGATCGAAGGACGGCTCCGATTCACACCGCATTCGCGGTGGCTGGCTCTTCTCGATCTGGAGAACGACATCCTCGCCGGCGATTATCTACCGGACGGCGACATGATTGAGGTAGATTTTAAATTCAAACTTGATGTATATGACGTCGTTGTTGGCGAATGTGTGCAGCTGGATTTACGATTGAAGACACAGGTGATGATCGATCTGACGGAACCGATGGTCCCTGCACGACCGGATGGACGTTTTTGGGCGCTCCTGGAGAGCGACGACGAAGATCAGGTGGAGTGTCACGTCCCCACCGCCACCACGGTCACGGGAATGCCTATGGCCTCGCCGGATGCCGATCCATCGCCGAAGCCCAAGAGTACAACCGATCGGCGTCGTTCAAAAACTAAAACTTCCAAGCCGTCCATGAAGCCCTGGATCGGACCGATTCCTAAGGTAATGAGAGAACCTGTAACCTTGTCTGATTTCTTGCCGGAAAATTGGACTCTTGTCACGCGGAAGAAGAAGAAAGGCAATATTAGCCGGCCACCGCCACCGCAAAGATAGTCGGTGGCGAGATCGGCGAGCGCTGTTCGAGCGGCCAGACGGGCTCGTTTGAATGCGTTATTGGGCCGTGGACCTGAACTGGATGCGGGTTTGGATGTGGCGATGGTCGTGGGTTCTCCTGGTGCGGGCGAGGCCCAGTCAGAGGCCCAAGCCTCACGCAGCCCCGAATGGACGTACGTGCTTGTATTGCCGCTGACAGTCCATCCTACGATCGAGTCTAGGGTTTCGCGTCCGGGGTCTCCTTCGCTGGGCACAGGACGGGCGAGGAGGATCTCTTATGCCGGCGGCATGGCAGGTCGAGGTCTGCCGCCCACCAAGCGAGGGCCACCTACTGCCGCTGGCGCCTCGCTACTGGCGGGGCTGGTCGTGGCGCTCTGCTGGCCAGTACTGCTGCCGCGGCGGGCGCGGCCGGTCATGCAACGCCGTCGTCCGTTGGCGCTGAAGGTGCTGGCCGTGGTGCCACGCCTGTCGGTGGGGTTGGACGGGGCGGCCTACTCCCTCCAAGGCCGGTGGCAGCGGGGCCGATGGCAACGGGGGTGCAACCTCGAGTCGGGACTGGTCGGGGCGCACAGTCTTCCACGTGACTGGGGGCCGATGCCTCCAGTGCTCTGACGACGACCCACACGTCCAGGCCCAACATGCGCCAGCCGGATGAAGCGGCGCAGCCACCAGCAGCCAAGGCGCTGGCCCTAGGAAGGGGTCGCGGCATGCAAGGGCGTGATGGATACAATGGTTACAACAGAGATGGTCAGAACTACAACCGATACGGACAGTAGGGAGATGACGGATATGATGCTTATGGTGAGGGACTGCACCGTGGATCTTCATCTGGTGGCAGCCGTGGTTATAACCGATACAATACTAAGGACACTGGACATTTTCAAGGTCCGCCCGGTAATTTAGTTGAAGGTGTCGCCGGACCCAGGGGTCGATTCTGAGGTGGCTTTCGTCACGGTGGGAGAGGGAGACGACCACCACCGCCTCGACACTATCCACCGCCACCACCGCCTACTGCGGATATGGCCTTGGAGGAGGAGCTCGAGCACACAGCTGATGGGGTGGGAGACCCATCCACGTCACCCGTGGCGGCAGTGGACGCGGTTCGGGCTCTGGCAGCAGTGCATGTTCTGGTGACTTCTGGAGGTGCTAAGTCTAGGGATGACACGTCTGATAAAGGGCCGGAGAAAGCGGAGGGCGAAAAACTCCCTAACTGGGCAATTAAGAAGAAAAAGTTGCCTTGCTATAGATGTGGTGAACCGGGTCATTTCGTGGCAGAATGTATGAATGAGCTTTGTGACTATTGCCTCCGCTCCTAGCATGTGACCGGGGACTGCCCTCTCCTTTCCGGTCCTAAGCCTGGCATTAACATTTTTGGGGTCTGTTGTAAGGAGTTGATGTTTTTTGAGACACCGGAGGTGGACCCTCTACCACAGATGGTTGAGAGTTCCTTCCCGGCAGTTATCAGAGTTACTAATGGACAGTTGACCGAGGCTCAGATCGTGAGACGGCTACGTGATTTAGTGCCAGGTAATTATCAGTGGCACCTGGAGCAGCTAGAAGGTCAGTCTTATAAGGTAGACTTTCCCACTAAAGAGGATCAAATGCATTTTCTTAAGTGGGGTTTATGCAGAGTTACGAGCACAAACATTGTTATCGCTTTCGATGAGTGGAAGCAGGAGGAACTTAAGGGTACACCTTTGGAGAAGGTGTGGGTTCGTTTCTATGGCGTGCCACCTAAATAAGTAAAACATTTTCTGATTGCTTAGAGTTTGGGTGGTTTGATTGGTAAGACAGAAAAGGTTGACATGTCATTCACACGCGCACAAAACGCTGCGAGGTTGTTGGTCAGTGTTGTGAGTGTTGAGCATATACCAGATGTGGTCAGATGGACACATGCTGGAGTCACTTATGTCTTAGAGCTTGAGAACGAGGATACTGCAGTTTCCGAGGATGGGGATGGGACACAAGACATGGATGCGACTAAGGGTGGCGGCGTGTCCGGGAACCAGGATCAGGGGGATGATGATACACTACCGAAGTCGGATAAGGGGCCTACTACACAGCCAGATAAGGTAGCCAGTTCTACCAAAGAGGCGCCCCCGTCCACTACTCCGATGAACACGCTTCGCTTTGGTTCATTTGTACCGGGGTCTGCTCCTAGTCGGTTATGGAGCACCAGGGTCGAGGCAGACGACCCGACAGAGCTTGAGCTACCACCAGTGCTAAGTCTAGTCAGCGATGTGGCGACCGCGGAGTCTACACCCGATGCGAGGGTGGACCCTGATGGGTTGGCCGCGGGTTTGGGGGACCGTAGGCAGGAAACCCATCACACCCAGACACCAGAGCCCAACTTTTCTTCGGCGGGAGGGGTGAAGGAAATATGCCCTAGAGGCAATAATAAAGTTATTATTTATTTCCTTATATCATGATAAATCTTTATTATTCATGCTAGAATTGTATTAACCGAAAACATAATACATGTGTGAATACATAGACGAACAGAGTGTCACTAGTATGCCTCTACTTGACTAGCTCATTGATCAAAGATGGTTATGTTTCCTAACCATAGACATGAGTTATCATTTGATTAACGGGATCACATCATTACGAGAATGATGTGATTGACTTGACCCATTTCGTTAGCTTAGCACTTGATTGTTTAGTTTGTTGCTATTGCTTTCTTCATGACTTATACATGTTCCTATGACAATGAGATTATGCAACTCCCGTTTACCGGAGGAACACTTGTGTGCTACCAAACGTCATAATGTAACTGGGTGATTATAAAGGTGATCTACAGGTGTCTCCAAAGGTACTTGTTGGGTTGGCGTATTTTAAGATTAGGATTTGTCACTCCGATTGTCGGAGAGGTATCTCTGGACCCTCTCGGTAATGCACATCACTTAAGCCTTGCAAGCATTGCAACTAATGAGTTAGTTGCGGGATGATGTATTACGGAACGAGTAAAGAGACTTGTCGGTAACGAGATTGAACTAGGTATTGAGATACCGACGATCGAATCCCGGGCAAGTAACATACCGATGACAAAGGGAACAACGTAAGTTATTATGCGGTTTGACCGATAAAGATCTTCGTAGAATATGTAGGAGCCAATATGAGCATCCAGGTTCCGCTATTGGTTATTGACTGGAGACGTGTCTCGGTCATGTCTACATAGTTCTCGAACCCGTAGGGTCCGCATGCTTAAAGTTCGATGACGGTTATATTATGAGTTTATGTGTTTTGATGTACCGAAGGAGTTTGGAGTCCCGGATGAGATCGGGGACATGACGAGGAGTCTCGAAATGGTCGAGACGTAAAGATCGATATATTGGACGACTATATTCGGACATCGGAAAGGTTCCGAGTGATTCGGGTATTTTCGGGAGTACCGGAGAGTTATGGGAATTCGTATTGGGCCTTAATGGGCCATACGGGAAAGGAGAGAAAGGCCTCAAAGGGTGGCCGCACCCCTCCCCATGGGCTGGTCCGAATTGGACTAGGGAGGGGGGCACCCCCTTCCTTCCTTCTCCTTTTCCCTTCCCTTTCCTTCTCTCCTACTCCTACTATTTGGAAGGTGTCGGGGATATACCCCGCGGTGTAAACCGGCCGGAAGTTAACCCGGCCGGACTTGGCAGTTTATCTGAAGCCCCCGCTGACACTTGGCGAGTTACTGGCGACCCGCCCTGACCTAGCGGTTTACACGCAACCCACCTGGTCATTATGACTCACTGGTGATCCGGCGAGCGGGACAGACGGATGACAAGGCCCAAGGCCCAGAAGGCCAGTTCACGCTTAACGGTGGGCCGGTTTAAGAGGAAAGGCATAAGGAACGTTTATCTTACAAGGAGTTAAGACCTGGACTTGTATCCGGTTTGTATTAGAGATAGACTAGTCCTAATCCTACTAGGACTTCACATGTAACCCACCCCTCCAACATATATAAGGAGGGGCAGGGCTCCCCAAAAAGGGACAAGATGAAAAAGTTCCACAAGTTTGATAAGTTAGGGTTAGACAAACAAGTCTAGAACTCTCAAGTTAGAGCACCCGTGTAAGTGTGACCATGATCATCAATATCAATGAAGCAGGATGTAGGCTTTTACCTCCACCGTGAGGGGCCGAACCTGGGTAAAACATCGCGTCTCTCGTCCCGCTCAACCCCTCTCAAGCTACCACATAGATGCATTGGCCTCGCGACTAAAGTCCTAACACTAAGGACATCTGCCGTAACAATTCCATGACAGTTGGCGCTCACCGTGGGGCCTGCGCACGGTGGTGATGAGTTCTTGGAGGAAATTCCTCATGAGTCGAGATGTTCGCAATTCATCGGATGGAAAAAGAGCCGGCATAAAAGATTCGGCATCAACTCCGGTTTCATCAGATTGCTATTGAAAAAGTTTTAATATCAGATCAAAGTCGAAAGGCAACTTCGACAACGATGTCACACGCGCCCGTCCTCTGTGCAAGCGAGTGAAGGATCGCCCAAACGTCAAACAGGGACGACTACGATGGAAAATTTGAGGTGACACACATGGTGAAAACAAGATCCACGATGCCCTGGGACTCACGCTTACTTTTCTCGCGTTATGGGATGATGAGGATCATGAGTCGCCAAGAGTCTCCAAAAATTCTGCCGTCAGCCGGTCGGGTAATTCTACCGAGTACGAGTCTAGGTCAAGATTGAGCCTGGCGTACAACAAAGTTCACGCAAGGTGCTTAAAAAAACAGACTCGCTGGACCATCCACGAATCGGAAGCAGACTCTCCACGGTTTCATACTCCGCTGTTGACCCGCTCCATTGACCTGCCATGTTGACTACCATGGTGAGCCGCCGCCGACGCCTCTGTCCTCTGGCCGCAACCAAAGTTGCTGCTGCCGTCCACTTCCTGCTTCTATCGGCCTTTCGACACGCCTCCCGTTCGCCGGTAGGCCCCCGTGGCCAAATGCATCGAGTTGAGCCGCCGGCTGCGATCGTTGCCTCCGCCTAGTTAAAACCGAGGCCTTACTTCGCTGGGAAGCCGTCGGCTGCCTCAGTTCCACACCGCATCAACCACCATTGCCCAGAGCTGGCCCTGCATCGCCTTCAGCCGCTGACACCGCCGTATCGAGCTACCCCGGCTGAGTGGCCTCGCCTTCGCTGCCGCAGGCCTGCCCTTTCTGCCGCTGTAAGCCACCACCTCCGCCGCGGTCGGCCACAAGCCCTTGCCACCGTGCCATTGAGCCGCCTCGGGTCAACCCGCTTTCGCTATGGCCGCTGCCTGTTTCGCTCTACTTCGGGTCGACCTCGCTGAGTCGCCGTGTCGAATCACCAGCTTGCTCGCTCGGCGCCGTTCCTCTACAGTCGCTGGCCCTGCGAACCCGCCGGCCGTCTTCTCCAACGCATCTCTAGCTCCTGTGCCTTGCATTGGCCATGTGAAACCTGTCCTGGGAATCAGCTTCTCCCCTAATGGTCAACTCGTTGCAAGCTGCAAGTGAAGACGATTTCTGTTGAATACAAGATTTGAGGATCGGACAAATGTTAAGGATCCATTTCTACAGAAGCAGTATGCGGGATAATTAGATGCAGTTGGAGTCAACTCCCGGTTTGTCTCCACCACGAGAACCACCATTTTCTCATAAGAAGACAAAGCAAAAGCAACTAGTATTACAGTACTAGTGTCGCGTGGCGATATAAGGATGGCATGGTCAAGCAATCAATTAGGTGTACTGGTAGTACTCCATGAAGACTAAAATACTAGCACATCTACGCTGATATTTGGTCCAATCAAATTCTAGCCTGCGCATAGATCATCCGTCGTCCGGACAAATCAGGTGACATCTATCTAAGTCTATTTTTGACATATATTGTTTTTGTAAAAAGAACAATTATGTTGATTTTGCATATTTTTATATGCAGGACAATTATTCGCCACAACATTGGTGTTACACCATGCATATGGAGCGCGCACTGGCGTCATTATATTGGCTTTTGATCATTCTGCACTGCTCAACGGACGCGCGCAAACCGCGTGTGGTCCGGTTTACATCAACACGTGGCCGGTTCTCCATCTACGCCGGCGTACAATGCCCGCAGGCGAATCCCCATCCGCGCCCGTTTACAACTCCCGCGGCCGACTCTCCCGTCCGCGCCGACTTACTACGCCGTGGCCGACTCATCTGGCTGTGCCGTCTCTGAAGCTGCGGCCGTCTTTGTCGTCCGTCTCTCGCGGCCTGGTCTACATCAACATACCAGGCCGCACCTGTCTGCATGAGCTGTTTATTGGGCGCACAAGTCGCCGTCACTACAGTTTTGATTAACTTCAAATCGCCAGTTGGAAGGAACCATTGGCCGAGTTGCTGACACGACTCATATGAGATCATTTACAACCCACCGCAGTCACCTCAACCTTCTATGGATTCACATCGTGCTATCAACGCCAATGATATACAAGTTATGCCGGTTTATATCACGGTCAAATATGGAGAGTCTCAAGCCAACTCCTCGAGTCACCTTTGAAACTCGGGGGCTACGATGACATGACTCAGCGAATCTTACCAGTTTTAGCAAATTTAAGAACGCCAGGACGATGGAGGGAAGGATAACCCGGTCCCGGAGGCTACTGTTATATTGATGAAAGTTTAAAGGCCGTCAGAAAATTTCCGGCTTAGAAAGTGTATGACAGTTATAAAATCCCGGCTCGATGAAGAAGTTCCAGGTCATCAGAAATGACTCCGGTTTACAATCCGGTTCAAGAAAAATCTATTCTCCTACAAAGCTTTGAAGCGCTCAAATCCAGTTTAACAATGTCCGGTTCAAAAGGGAATTAATTTCTCGCAAGTTCGAGTTTGAAGGCCGTCAAAAAATTTTCGGCTAAAAATAAAGATTTCAGTTTAAAATCCGGTTCAAGGGAAAGATGTCTCCCATAAAGCGTTGAAGCTCTCAATATCCGGTTCAAAATCCCGGTTCAAGAAGAATTTATCTTTTGCAAAAAGTTAAAAATTGCCAAAGAAGACCTGCTGCCACGATGTGCGGTTCAAACATGGGTATTTTGCCTTACTGGCCATGACATATTATTGATCACATGGGAACCTCAGCTAAAGCGGGGTATCTGTTCTTTTACATCATGTGTGGTTACACGGAATTGTTCTAAAGCGGCTTCCGGTTTACCCCTTGAGTTCGCTTTGCTAAAAGCATCGTGTTATATCACTTGGAGGATTGGTCGTGTCTGAACCAATACCATACCTCTTGATAGGCGAGAGCCACCAGATCACTTGGGGACTTGGTCACGTCTGAACCACTCATGCCTCTTGATCGGCCTAAGGCCACAGAATCACTTGGGGGCTTGGTCGAACCCGAACCATCGCCATGCCACTTGGTCGGCATAAATGCCACGGTTTTATTTGGGGACCTGGCTGACTAGAACCATAGTTACACCTAACGGGAGCTTGGTCGTGTTCGGCCATGGTAACGCCATTTGATCAGCTCAAATAAACCTTTTTTGCAAATGGTTTTCTCATTGCATTTGCTTTACACTTTTCTTTGAAGGTTTTTTTTGCTTTTTATTGTGTTTTTTAAACCGACAAAGTTTTTCAACCAATCAATTGACGGAACACAGTTCACGTCAATCCGGAGACTATTTGCCCGGTTTGATCCTTGTTGTTAACATCCTCTTATGGAGTAATACAGTGTTTATCACAACCCGACACGGTTTTATCATAAACTGGCACAATATGGAAGGAGTTATCAGTACTCAAGATTTGGGTTATCACCCTTACTACAAAAAGTTGGTAAAACCAACGATGTGATTCAATGTCACAGGTATGATATATTTCATATTTGATTATTCTAAATGCAGCCTTGGCTATGAACCCAGGTTATATGTTGGGCATTATGACCCGTCCGGCGGTAAACCGCCAGGACACTTTAAACTTGTTGTATGCAGAAACAGGTTGAATAAAGCATGATCACCGGTGTTTATTAAACCGGTAGTATGCTCCGGTGTTTATTAAACTGGCCCTTGAGGGCTACACTGATTGAAGTTTTTATAAGCAATTGTAAGTCCCAGGTTGCTGCAAGCATGACAACCCAGCACTTGGGGGCTACATATATGGAGTATTCAGTTTATATGATTGAGATGAACAAACCGGATTTCTTCAAGGTTGAAACACTTATTGGAGCAAGTCTTAAGTTATCACTATGTTCTCCTCTTAAGACTTGGGGGCTACAGACCCATGTTTCTTAAACCGGCGCTTTGGGAGCTGAGTCAAAGGAGTTATTCTTCACGATATTTCTCGGTGACAAACCAAGGTCGGAAAATTGATTATGAAGCTGGTCTGTTGACCCGGATTTCTCAGAAGGAGGAAATAACAAGGACTTAAGGATGATCAGGTACCGGTTTACAAAAATTCTTAACCCGGAGCATAACCTGTCAAATTTGTTCTTGTGTTTATTTTGCAGCATAAGTTTACCATGAATAAATCCAAGCTAAACTTGGGGGCTAATGTCGGGGATATACCCCGCGGTGTAAACTGGCCGGAAGTTAACCCGGCCGGACTTGGCGGTTTATCTAAAGACCCCGCTGACACTTGGCGAGTTACTGGCGACCCGCCCTGACCTGGCGGTTTACACGCAACCCACCTGGTCATTATGACTCACTGGTGATCCGGCGAGCGGGACAGACTGATGACAAGGCCCAAGGCCCAGAAGGCCGGTTCACGTTTAACGGTGAGCCGGTTTAAGAGGAAAGGTATAAGGAACGTTTATCTTACAAGGAGTTAAGACCTGGACTTGTATCCGGTTTGTATTAGAGATAGACTAGTCCTAATCCTACTAGGACTCCACATATAACCCGCCCCTCCAACATATATAAGGAGGGGCAGGGCTCCCCAAAAGGGGACAAGATGGAAAAGTTCCACAAGTTTGATAAGTTAGGGTTAGACAAACAAGTCTAGAACTCTCAAGTTAGAGCACCCGTGTAAGTGTGACCATGATCCTCAATATCAATGAAGCAGGATGTAGGCTTTTACCTCCATCGTGAGGGGCCGAACCTGGGTAAAATATCGCGTCTCTCGTCCCGCTCAACCCCTCTCAAGCTACCACATAGATGCGTTGGCCTCGCGACTAAAGTCCTAACACTAAGGACATCTGCCGTGACAATTCCACGACAGAAGGGATCCTAGTTCTACTAGGAAAGGGGGAATCCTACTCCCGGTGGGAGTAGGACTCCCCTAGGGCGCGCCATAGAGAGGTCCGGCCCCTCCACTCCTTTATATACGTGGCCAGGGGGCACCCCATAGACACAACAATTGATCTCTTGATCTCTTAGCCGTGTGCGGTGCCTCCCTCCACCATAATCCACCTCGATCATATTGTAGCGGTGCTTAGGCGAAGCCCTGCGTCGGTAGAACATCATCATCATCACCACGCCGTCGTGCTGACGAAACTCTCCCTCAACACTTGGCTGGATCGAAGTTCGAGGGATGTCATCGAGTTGAACGTGTGCAGAACTCGGAGGTGCCGTGCGTTCGGTACTTGATCGGTCGGATCGTGAAGACGTACGACTACATCAACCGCGTTGTGCTAACACTTCCGCTTTGGTCTACGAGGGTACGTGGACAACACTCTCCCCTCTCGTTGCTATGCATCACCATGATCTTGCGTGTGCGTAGGAATTTTTTTTGAAATTACTATGTTCCCCAACAAGGGGCGCCTGGACAGGAGGTCTATGGCGTTCTTCCCACTTCGACGTCTCCGGTCGAGCTGGGGGTGAGGTGCGGGAAGGAGCCCCGTGCTATAACCCCTCCACAGGACCGCACCATCCACAGTGGCGAGCCGGGGGTGAGATGCGGGAAGGAGTCCCGTGTCGTAACCCCTCCGCAGGATTGCACCGAGCAGGTTGGCCGAGGGACGACGGTTTCCGCAGGTGATAGGGGGACGGGACCAGTGAGCAGGCGTCTCCATGGTCCTCCTCCCCCTTAACATTTGCAGCGGAGGTCCGCTCCACCACGGCCTACCCTCCTCCACCGACGATAAGGGAGGGGCGTGGGAGTCCTGACCGCACCCCTCGCGAGAAGACCATGGAGGAGCTCATCGCGTTTGGCGGGATTGCGGATCCAGTGTCGGCTGGCAGGCGTGTCAGCAACCGGATCCAGGGACAGCCGGATGTGGACGACCTGCAGTTAGCGCATGCCAAGAGGGCCGCCATGCTTCGTCATGCCGAGACTACTGCAGGTACGTCCTTTGATAAAAGTTGTTCAATTTTACACTTCTCTGAGAATGAAATAGTTGATAAGGCAAACGACTTAGGAATTTCTTTGGGATCAAATGAAACCGAGGTCGTCAAATCCGTTAATGATCTTTTAGACTTGTAAGCGGAGAGGGCTTCTGAGATCATTCGTAATCTTGCCTCTATCCAACCTATGAATGATAATGACATGACTAATTTAGGAATTAATGATCTTGCAAATATATGTAATAATCTGTTGCCTAGTGTCGAGGCTGAGGATGAGGAGGATGTTGAGAACACATATACGGTAGAGCCTCTCTTGATGGATGAGGCAGTGTCTGTCATAGATAATACTATCGTCCCGCAGGGTGTTGAGGAGAAGCCCAAACGACCCTGGAAGCGGAAAATTTATCCTACTTCGGCAGTACACAGAAGTGCTAGAGTTAAGCTTAAGAAAAATTTCATGATGACTTATGGAAGGACTCTATTGGAATAGCATAGGTCTAGTAGACTTGGCTAAACAAAGATTCTTAGCAGAGACAACGTTAGAGCATCACTTAGATTTCGTTGCACTTTTGGAAACTGGACGAGATAATTTCACATCCCAATTCCTTCAAACCGTCTCCAGTGGTATCGATTTTGACTGGCACATTCTACCTCCTAGAGGAAGATCCGGCGGGATTTTACTAGGAGTACGATGTGAGACGTTAGAGGTGCTTAATGTGGTGCAGGGAGACTTTTCGGTTAAATTCAGGGTGAGATCAAAATTGGATGGGTTCCGATGGTCGCTAGTTGCGGTATATGGGGCAGCGCAACCTGAATTTAAACCTGATTTTCTGGCCGATTTAGTGCGGATTTGTGGAGATGAAAATCTGTCACTACTAGTCGGGAGGGATTTTAATTTCATTAGGAGAAGAGAAGAAAAGAATAATGACAATGTCGATGGACGTTGGTCTATGATGTTTAACATGATTATTGAGAGCCTCAATTTGAGAGAAATTGAGCTCACCGGTAGACATTTTACATGGGCCAACTCGTTACCTGTTCCGACTTATGAAAAGCTGGATAGGGTACTTGCTAGTGTGGAGTGGGAACAAAAATATCTGTTGGTGTTGGTTCATGCGATGCAGAGAGCGATTTCGGATCATACACCACTCTTTTTAGATTCGGGAGAGGCTACCCATGTTGCAAACAAAAATATCTTCTCCTTCGAGCAAAGCTGGTTTGAGCAAGAAGGATTTATGGAGATGATTGCACGCGAATGGGCTAAGCCGGTTACGGGAAGGACACATGTCGAGAGATGGCAGAATAAGATTAGACACCTCCGACAATTTCTGAGAGGATGGGCCAGAAATGAGAGTGAGATTTATAAACAGAAAAAAGAACGTCTAACTCAACTCATTGAGGCACTAGATGTAAAGGTTGAAACCACTCTCCTTTCTGTTAATGAGCATCGAACCAAGTCTGAGGCTGAGCAAGGCCTACGTGCTCTCTTGAGAGAGGAGGAGCTCAAGTGGGTGTTGCGTGCGAAAACGCTTAAGGTTGTCCAAGGGGACGACAACACACAGTTCTTCCATTTGGTTGCAAATGGTAAACATAGGAAGAAGAAGATCATACAACTTGAACAGGACGAGGGGACAATAGTGGGGCATGAAATCTGAAAGCGTATATTTCCAACTATTATAAAAGACTATTTGGACCCCCGAATACATCCACGGTGTCTCTTCATGAGTCTGTTATTGATGATATACCTCAATTACAGGCAGCAGAGAATGATGTTCTCTCTGCACCATTTACTGAAAAAGAAGTTCATCTGGCCATAACCCAAATGAAGCCGAATAAAGCACCGGGACCAGATGGGTTTCCAGCTGAATTCTATAAGAAATGTTGGCATATCATTAAAGATGATCTCATGCCTATGTTTCACGATTTTTCGATGGCCATTTGGAGTTGTTTCACCTCAACTTTGGTACGATAACGTTGTTACCTAAGAAGAATGAGGCGGTTCGGATCGAACAATTCTGACCCATTTGCCTGCTGATGTGAGTTTTAAAATGTTCACAAAGGTAGGAACCAATAGATTGACACAAATTGCTCACTCAGTGGTTCAACCTAGTCAGACAACTTTCATGCTGGGACGACACATACTATAAGGAGTGGTCGTCTTACATGAAACACTCCATGAGATTCACTCGAAGAAACTAGGCGGGGTTATCTTCAAAGTGGATTTCGAGAAGGCTTATGATAAAGTAAAATGGCCTTTTCTTCAGCAGGCAATGCACATGAAGGGTTTTAGTGAAACCTGGAGGAACCAAGTGGATACTCAAGTCCAGGAAGGTAGTGTAAGAATTAAGGTGAACGATGACATCGGTCACTACTTCCAGACGCATAAGGGGTTGAGACAAGGGGATTCCATGTCACCTCTTCTGTTCAATATTGTGGCAGATATGTTGGCCGTCATTATTGGCAGGGCCAAGCAGCATGGCCATGTAGAGGGTCTAGTTCCTCATCTAGTTGATGGAGGGGTGTCCATTCTACAAAATGCCGATGACACTATTTTGTTCATGGAACATGACATGGCTAAGGCACGTAACATGAAACTTATCTTGTGTCTATTCGAACAATTGTCTAGCTTAAAAATCAATTTTCATAAGAGTGAGGTGTTCTGTTTTGGGAAGGCCAAAGACGAGGAACGTACATACACACAATTGTTTGGATGCGAATTAGGTGCCTTACTGTTCAGTTACTTGGGTATTCCGATTCATCATCGTAAGTTATCCAATAAAGAATGGAAATGTATTGAAGAACGAATTGAAAAGAAACTCTGCTGCTGGAAGGGCAAGCTGATGTCATATGGAGGTCGGCTAGTTTTGATTAACTCAGTATTGACTAGCATGCCAATGTTTTTACTTTCGTTCTTCGAAATTCCGAAAGGGGTCCGAGAGCGACTTGATTTCTTTAGATCTCGTTTCTTTTGGCAGTCTGATGAGGCCAAGAGGAAATACCGTCTCGTGCGATGGGATATCTTTTGTCGACCTAAAGACCAAGGGGGTCTAGGTATTGAGAACTTGGAAATTAAGAATAAATGTCTTATGAGCAAATGGTTGTACAGGTCAGAGACAGAGCCGGAGGGCATGTGGTCTCAAATCCTACGCAATAAGTATTTAAACTCGAAAACGGTAGGCCAGGTTACCATCAGGCCGACTGATTCGCGTTCTGGAAGGGACTTATGAGAACGAAGGATATGTTCTTTCGTAGGGTCAAATTCTTGGTTGGCAACAGGATGTCAACAAGATTTTGGAAAGATACATGGTTAGGAGAGACGCCTCTGGCCTTACAATATCCCATCCTATACAATATTGTGCAACATAAGGAGGATTACGTAGGTATCGTCCTTCAAACTATTTCCTTGAACATCCAGTTTAGACGTATGTTAGTGGGTGAGAGATGGACAACCTGGATGCATTTGGTTCGGAGATTGATTGAAGTTCGACTCTCCGACATGCCGGACTCAACACAATGGAAGTTAACTAAAAATGAGATATTTACGGTGAAATCTTTTTATACGGATCTGATCAATTCTGGCCCCCTCTCTAGGTCACTACATATATGGAAGGTTAAGGTTCCTTTGCGGATTAAATTTTTTATGTGGTTTGTCCACAAGCAAGTAATACTCACAAAGGAAAACTTACTTAAGAGGCGATGAGTAGGCAATTCACGGTTTTGTTTTTGTGCTCAGAATGAGACGATCCAACATTTATTCCTTGAATGCCCACTTGTCAAGTTACTTTGGAGAATGATTCATATAGCTTTTAATATCAATTCTCCAGTAGATATTGTGTCTTTGTTTGGGACGTGGTTAGCTGGGGTTGAACAGATCATGACAGCTCGTATTCGGATTGGAATATGTGCGTTATTATGAGCTATGTGGAACTGCAGAAATGATATGATTTTTAACAGACAACACAACTTAACCTTTTTGCAGGTTATCTTTAGAGCTACAGATTGGATCCGTACGTGGTCCTTACTCCTATGGACTCCAAGGAGCCTTTGGTTACTGGGTGCAACCAATGGGAGATGGTGGCTCGGGTTATATTCAACCGGTTCGGATGACGTACGTATAACATGATAGGAGTCTAGAGAGCTTATCCTTATTATCACCGTATCGATTGTCTTTGTCCGCTTGTAATTTTCAGGTTTATGTACTCTGTTTTGCTCCATTTGCGAGCTGTAAGACCTTTACGATGATATTTTCTGGATTTTTAATAAGAGGGCCGCATGCATCATCATGATGCAGAGGCCGGGGGTATACCTCCATTTTCAAAAAAAAAGTAATTAAGCTTTCTAAACCTTGAGTACATGACTATTTCCAGTTTTCTCATAGGAGCAGTAGCGAAGGGAACATGCAGCAGTTGTTGTCCATATGCACCATGGCGGCGCGGTGGGTGGTAGATTACGTGGACACTGGGTGACTTTGTCTTGCTTCTTTTGTTCTGCTTAATTAATTCTCTAGCTATTTATAATGATGCAATTTTGGGCTGTGTGTGTGCTGCTGCTGCTTACACATAACAGATAATAGATATAAATTTTCTGCTTATATGTTGATGTGAATTTTTCTTGCGGTTGCTAATGCATCGATATTTTTTGTTCATGCTCATGTATTGTAGCTCCCACATCTCCCTGTCTCCTTCAATTTGTTGCAGATGTCTTCCAAGTATAGTGAGCTGCTAATATATTAATGCAATTTTTTACTTCTTGCAGTTGCTAATGTATTGATTCATTAAACATTATATTTCCCCTACAGTTCTGAGCCCCCCCTCCCTTCCCGTCCATTCAATGCATGCGTTGTGTTGTGTGTGGTAAAGTAATTTCCAAAAGAACCATAACATTTAAGAGTGTTGGTATATTTACCGGTGAATTTGCAGGACATTAAGATGGGTGAGTTAATTCGGGTGGTGTGTGCTGATCGAGGAGAGACGTAGCTGTTCTACACCTTATTTAAGGGGAAGAATTCCTAGCTGGGACCAAGGTGAGACATCTAAAGGCTACCTTTTGCATGTTGTCCCATTGTTAGAGCTCCTCAAATTGTAGACTCTCTATTGCCTTGAAGTTTCTACTCTAAAAGCGACCCCTTTCATTTTCATAAACTATTCGATTAGTGCACAATTAGTTGCTCTGTATTCATTTGTCGCAGTCGGGTTTTTTAGTGAAAAAATATAGTTGGATAATTCATGATACACGTGTATTGATGTAAAAAAACATTGTAAATATCCACGGAGGGGTGGTGGTGGTGGTGGGCATGGTTCACATAAAGAGATGTTGGTGACGTTTCCAACTAGCACATGCTGACATGAGGATTAGTGCTATTTGGAGGTGTGACAGGGCTCAGCAGCGATGAGTACTTGCAGGTCTTCCCAGGGCTATTTGGAGGTGTGCAGCGGTCAGGAGGCATCATACCTGCAATCTCTCCCCCCATCCTTAGTGACATTTTGGAGAGTGAGTCGAGGCTCAAGATACCTGCAGTCTATGTTACATGGTACGGGGATACGGGCACGGGGATACGGATACGGCGATACGGGAAAACGGCATTTCCTGAAAATAGACTTACAGGGATACGGCGAGTATATGTGCAAATGCATAAAAAATCATAACCAAAAAACAATTTCTTTGGGAGGATGAGTATCTCCATAGGGGGTAATTTAGGATTGGTATACTTGTTAGAGGATTGACGTTGCCTAACGTTGAGAAAAATAGATAGCTAGATGCCCTTCGTTCTCCCCTAAATCCTAATCCATATCATGCAAAAGAACAGAGATCCTGAAACAATGGATTGAACCTTACTTGCGTACAGATTCCGGATGGCAAAGACTTGAAGAATGGAGACGAACTGTGAGGTCTGGCCGGCGGCGCCGAAAGGCAGTCTGGAGATGCGCCGAAACTATCGAGTCTAGCGATTTGGCAACTGCCAGGTGACGGCGAGAGGAAAGATTCCAGCGATTAGGTTTATTTATCCAATCGATTAGGCCGTCTGATGGGCTGCAGAGTCGAGTGGTAGCAGGCCCTTATGAATCCCTGATGTATCCCATGCGTGTCCCAGCCGTATTCCGATTTTTATTCTTTATTTTAATTCGAAAAAATGTGATACGTAGGGACACGCGTATCCCACGCGTATCTGGGCGTATCCCCGTTCCGGTGCAGTATCCTGCACCGATTCGGCACTTCTCTCACCCACAGTCAATATGAAAGGGGAGGTGAGAATCAGCGCTATCTTTTGTGAAACCAGCTTCAGCTCTTCTAAGGGGGACTCTTTGAATAGGATCATCCACTTTTTGAGAGCCAAATGAATCTGCCACCATATCTGCTTAAGGTCAGACCACAACACATTATTAAAACCATAGAATTTCTGAACTTCCAAATGCACCACATAACACAGGCACAAACAGAGTTCAAGACCATGTTTTTCTTCTGAGCTGGCCAGAATCTAGCAATTGATAAGTAGTTGTTGCCCAGATCACAAGAGAGAACATTAGATATCTCAAGCCAGATTTGCTTAGCAACAACACAGTCAAACAGAGTTCACCAGATAACCTGTTATCTTCTAACCTTTTATCACATTTCAAAGTGGTTGGTTTCCTTTCTCTAATCCTGAATTGAAATGAATAAATAGATCGATGGACTAAGCAACGCTCAGATGAACTACCTAAGGCCTGTAGAAGTTTGAGAAAACAACTTGAGGAAATTCGAAGAAGAGCTTGCAAGGTTTTCTAAAGACGTGGTTCCTCTATTGGATCCGGAAGAAGATGAGCTTAAGGACAGTAAACGAGTTCTTCGTAGGGTGGGGTAACACATCTGATACCTAAAATGATGTTATCCTTTGCAGTGCTTGCTCCTTGGAAAACTTGCAACATGAACTTTCTTGTTACGGAATGTTGAAAGTATTAAGCATTGTAGCGTTCTTGTGTTCCTGACAACAAGCCTTTGCGGTGCTGCATAGCAAACTGTGGGTTCTAGGAAGTGTTCTTTCTCTGCGGAATATATTTGCCGGAGAACAAGTTCATGATCTTCTGCTTGGGCGCCTAGTAAAAACAAATACATAACACGAACTGTTTTGCTCAATTGGATGACCCATTGGCTCGTTGACTCTAGTGCTAATGACTAGATGTTCATCAGTTGCGTCGGTTCAAAGAATTCATTTGTCACGTCAAGTTCCAACCTTTTTGTGTTCCATCAGTGGGTGCCTGTTCGTAAACAAGTTGATGCTCCTCAATCTGTGGAGGTGTTTGTAATGATCACTGCCATTTTTTAGATTTGTGCACACTTTCTAGTTTTTCTTAAGAGGCTTTTCTAGTTTACATGTACAGATTCAGTGGAATTAGAGGTGTCAGCTAGTGATTCCAACCACCGGAGTTATTACTTGGCTAGCTTAGATTTATAGAGGTTTCTGTCGTTCGACTGAGATAAGGACGACTAGAACTAGAACTAGAAGTGACCATGTTTTCATTACAACTGAAGTCGCAAATGTTCAGGCATACATACCATCATCAGGTTTCCAAAGTACCGTACTAATTTAAACGAGGCACAAAGCGCTTACAACTGAAGTGCCAAACCGGTCATCGAGTTTCAGTACTAGTTATATATGGAGAAGTGAAGCCATAATGCCATATGAAGAACTCCATGCACATCCAGGCTGTCAATTGGTGTTGGCCCCGAAGACGCACGCAATGCCAATGTACAACATGTACACGCTCAGCACGGACGAGATGGCCATCCCGGTCAGCATCGCAGCCATCGTGCCCTGTGGCCAGCAGTGCGCCTTCCCCATCCGAAGTGACACGGCAAGCATAAGGCTCCAGAAGAAGCACACGGTAAGTCCCAGCTGCGACACAGCAGCGATGAAGACGATAACTCGGCGCAGCTCCGCCGTCTCCTCCTTCTCAGAAGCGCCGAGCAGCGACGCAAGGTACTGCGTGATGGCGATGGCCAGGCCCATGCCTACCACCGCGTACAGCCGCGCAATATCATGGGGAGTGACGCGGCAGGTTGATGTCGATGCACTGTGCAAGAGGGACTTGTTTGGCACCATCGTAATCCCCAGAAAGGCAAAAAGCAGCAGCCCCAAGCCCACTGTGGCGGCCGTGACGTTGAAAAGCTGGCTGATAGACTTGAGATCATTTCCTGTAAGTACAAAGTAAGTACTCCATTAAGCAGGTGTAACAATACGCATATGAAACATTTACAATCTGAATGGATATTGAAATTCTAGGATGAAATTTGCAGAGAAGGCCGTGATGAGTATGCATTTGACATACCTAGGAGACCGGGCAGTGCACGCATCCCACGGTTGGCCGGAGGCTGCTCTGGGTCCCGAACCACAGCCTGCGTGGAGTCACCGGGGGGGCGGGGGTCCTGAACCAAAACCGCCAGCAGCATGTCATGCAGTGCTAAAGAGCTTGGACAAAAAAAGTCGATGGTTTTGAATTTGACGTTGCGATGATAAGGACAAACTGCCTCCGGATTGGACAGTGAGAAACTCACTTATTGCTTAGGTGCAAACTAATAGATAAAATCAGACAAGGCAATGGATTGTGCTTCAGAGAGGATAGAATTGTGGGCACACGTACTGCGTGCGTGCCAAGGAGAGGGAAGAGAGAGCACACGTATCACCTCCGAGATCTTCTTTCCTTCGTCCCCTCCTGCGCTGGCGCTCGCCTTGTCCTCCTGCTTCTCAGGACCCTCTGGCTTCTGCTCCTGTTGTAGCGAGAAGAACAGAGCTATGTCAGAAGTGCTAAGAAACTTGTGGAATCAGACCTGAAACAAAGTAACAAGCATAACAGTAACTCCTTTTCAGCAAAATGCTAGAGAGTTTTTGTGGTACATAGCCAACCCAGCAGCGGACATAGAAGAAGCAGAAAGAGGGATACACAAGTTCTGTAGACAAATGTTCAGAATAAGGTTGTAGCCTATTGGTTGAGCTTTTGTTTGTCCTACTTTTTGACGAAACGCAGCCAAGATGCATGGCCGAGAGAGCACACCGAAACAACTCTAACAAGTTCGAAAACAGAGAAAGAGAAAGGAAAAGAAAATCCTAGGAAGTAATTACAAATTCACTCGTGTATTCAAGGCTGAGCAGAGCAACTACCCTAGCCACATGACCAATTTGATTCCAGCCTGTAACCAGGAGTGCAGCTCATCAAATATGGCACTGCAAATGCCCAGGAAATCAGTTGGTCCTCAGGTTGAAAATTCTGTTAGCTCATCTTTGTAAATGCCCCAGATTCTCAGGAGGTAAATGCCCCAGATTCTGCAAATGCCCAGGAGGTGAAGTCTTAGCTTGGCTGAAAAGGAATTCCATCCAAGGACTGCAACCACCAGTTATCCAGAGAATCAGTGTCACAGGCCGGCCTAAGGTGGAACGGGTAATTCATCTTTGTCAGGAAGTAGCCCCAGATTCCATCTATAGTGCTATATCCATGGCTCACGCTCATGTATTGCGTGAAGATTGAAAAAGTTTTGAAAAAGTTAGAGTACGAAACAATTGCTTGGCTTGTCATCGGGGTTGTGCATGATTTAAATACTTTGCGTGGTGAAGATAGAGCATAGCCAGACTATATGATTTTGTAGGGATAATTTTCTTTGGCCATGTTATTTTGAAAAGACATAATTACTTTATTAGTATGCTTGAAGTATTATTATTTTTATGTCAATATAAACTTTTGTCTTGAATCTTTCAAATCTGAATATTCATGTCACAATTAAGAAGATTTGCATTGAAATTATGCCAAGTAGCACTCCGCATCAAAAATTCTCTTTTTATCATTTACCTACTCGAGGACGGACAGGAATTAAGCTTGGGGATGCCTGATACGTCTCCAACGTATCTATAATTTTTGATTGCTCCATGCTAGATTATCTACTGTTTTGGACTATATTGGGCTTTATTTTACACTTTTATATTATTTTTGGGACTAACCTATTAACCGGAGGCTCAGCCCAGAATTGTTGTTTTTTGACTATTTTAGTGTTTCGAAGAAACGGAATATCAAACGGAGTCCAAACGGAATAAAATCTTCGGGAACGTGATTTTCTCACCGAACGTGATCCAGGAGACTTGGACCCTACTCCAAGGAGTCAAAGAGGCGGTCACGAGGGTGGGGGCGGCCCCTAGGGCGCACCCCCTACCTCGTGGGCCCCTCGATGCCCCACCGACGTACTCCTTCCTCCTATATATACCTACGTACCCCCAAACAATAAGAACAGGAGCCAAAAACTTAATTCCACCGCCGCAACTTTCTGTATCCACGAGATCCCATCTTGGGGCATGTTCCGGAGCTCCGCCGGAGAGGGCCGTCATCACGGAGGGCTTCTACATCATCATAGCCTCTCCGATGAAGTGTGAGTATTTTACCTCAGACCTTCGGGTCCATAGTTAGTAGCTAGATGGCTTCTTCTCTCTTTTTGGATCTCAATACAAAGCTCTCCCCCTCTCTTGTGGAGATCTATTCGATGTAATCTTATTTTTGCGGTGTGTTTGTTGAGACCGATGAATTGTGGGTTTATGATCAAGTCTATCTATGAATAATATTTGAATCTTCTCTGAATTCTTTTATGTATGATTGGTTATCTTTGCAAGTCTCTTCGAATTATCCGTTTGGTTTGACCAACTAGATTGGTAGTTCTTGCCATGGGAGAAGTGCTTAGCTTTGGGTTCGATCTTGCGATGTCCTTTCCCAGTGACAAAAGGGGCAGCAAGGCACGTATTGCATCGTTGCCATCGAGGATAACAAGATGGGGTTTATTTCATATTGCATGAATTTATCTCTCTACATCATGTCATCTTGCTTAAGGCGTTACTCTGTTTTTAACTTAATACTCTAGATGCATGCTGGATAGCGCTCGATGAGTGGAGTAATAGTAGTAGATGCAGAATCGTTCGGTCTACTTGTCACGGACGTGATGCCTATATACATGATCATGCCTAGATATTCTCATAACTATGCTCAATTCTGTCAATTGCTCAACAGTAATTTGTTCACCCACCGTAGAATATTTATGCTCTTGAGAGAAGCCACTAGTGAAACCTATGGCCCCGAGGTCTATTCTCATCATATCAATCTCCATCACTTTAATCTTGCTTTGCTTTTTTACTTTGCTTTTACTTTTTACTTTGCATCTCTATACCAAAAATACCAAAAAATATTATATCTATCAGATCTCACTCTCGTAAGTGACCGTGAAGGGATTGACAACCCCTAATCGCGTTGGTTGCGAGTAGCTATCATTTTGTGCAGGTACGAGGGACTTGAGCGTGGCCTCCTACTGGATTGATACCTTGGTTCTCAAAAACTGAGGGAAATACTTACGCTACTCTGCTGCATCATCCCTTCCTCTTCGGGGAAAACCAACACAAGCTCAAGACGTAGCACACCCTATCCTTTACAATTTCACATATTTTATTCCCCGTTGAAAACTTTAACCAGTTTGTCATCAATCACCAAAAAGGGGGAGATTGTAAGTGCATCTAGTGCCACCCCTAGTTGGTTTTGGAGTATTGACGACAAACCTGGTTGAGGCACTAATGTGTTTGTGAGAATTGTAGGATAACACAGGTAGAAGTCCCTCATTGATTCGGTTTTTCCTACCAGAGATGACCCCTAAAAATGTATGAAGACATTGAAGTCAAAGGTGGTATGTGAAGACATTCACATTGAAGACTGTGACAAGAGAAGACATTGCATGAAGACTATGGAGCGCGAAGACTTAGTTGTTTCGTCGTTCTTTTTCTTCCTTGTTGAGTCATAGGAACCACCGTACTATTAAGTGTGGTCCAAGTGAACCAGTCAGAATGACTAAAGTGATGCTTAACCAAAATCCTATGTCTTCGAGCGAAGACTATGAGAGCAAATCTTATTCAGAGCTGGATAAGTCAGCTTTGCTTGTAGCCCAAGTAAAGTTGTCGTGTGTGTTTGATATTTGACCATTGGAACACGTGTCAGTTCCTTAGTGACCCAAGGTCATTTCGGACAAATCAGGTCGGGTTGCCTAGTGGCTATAAATAACCCACCCCTTACAGCCATAAACAGTTGGCTGCTCAGAGTTAGTATACGGCTTTTGTCGTTTGGGAGCAACCCACCTCGAAGCCTTTGAGAGAGAATTCCTTGCGAGGACAAATCCCTAAACACCCAGAGCCAAAGAGTGTTAGGCATCACTGAAGTCTTCCTGTCTGTGTGATCTGAAGACTTATTACACTTGAGGACTGTGTATCCTCCAGCCGGCTAGGTGTCGCATTCTGAGCATCCAAGAGTCATTGTGGATCGCCGGCGAACGAAGTCTGTGAAGGTTTGGAAGTCTACCTTGAAGACTTACCAGAGTGATTGGGCGAGGACTGGGTGTCCTTAGCTCAAGGGGAATAAGGTGAAGACGTGGTCTTCTGAGTTGAATCTCAGCCCCCCTAACCAGACGTACAGTTGTCACAGCAACTGGAACTGGTCCAATAAATCATTGTCTTCAACGAGCCACTGGTTCCATCCTCCCCATCTCTTTATTTGCTGATTGGTCCTTGTGAAGTCTTTGCCTGTTTGCACTAGTTATTTGTCTTCAGTGCGTGACTGCTTGTTCTGATTGGCTTCGTACTATCTTCCATCCTGATCTATACTGCCTAGCTGCTATTAGTCTCTGTCCTTTCATTTCATTGAATACTTGACTATGGCTTGCTTAGTGTAGTCTACCTTCCGCTGCATGGTAGTAGGTTTGTTTCTATCGTTTGTCTTCGAAACTTCCATGTTTTAAAGACTTTCATAAAAATCGCCTATTCACCCCCCCTCTAGTAGATCACTAGCACTTTCAGTATCCATTATCATCTGGCCAGACATAGTGTGATTTGATCACAAGGATGCCAGAATGTGGAAACGAGAAAAGAGAACAAAACCGGTAACGAGGAAACTGGCATAGTGGACAAAGTTGTTGATCCACAGTGAAACAACAGGAATAGCACACGACAACTACAGGTTCACTAGATTATTCATTCGTGTGGGTGTAGGAACCAATATGGATGTCCATGGTTCCGCTATTGATCATTGATCAGAAAGAGTTCCAGTCATGTCTACACTTCATCGAACCTATAGCGTCACACACTTAAGGGTAATCTATCTGCTAAGTAATAGATAGGGAGTCAGAGAAATTTTTTCGAAAAAGTTTCGGAGAAGGAAGGAAAAGTTTCAGGGAGAAAACCGAAAATGTTTTGGGGTCAGTGGAAGTGTTTCGAAGATAAAAACATCACACTGAAATGTTCCAGAATGCGTCTAGAATTATTTTAGAAGGTGTCGGGTATGTTATGGACCTTCGGGAATTTTTCTAGATTAAATGATCATAGAAAATTCTTGTCCTAGTCTGAGGTGACAAGATCCCATGAATCATGGGATGATGTAGGCAACACTATTGCCATGTTTGATGGCTTTATTTGAAAGCCACCTATTGGGGATTTGTGGCTAAAGTTGTGGAGCATGTTTTGGGGAGGTGGGGGGGGGGCCTTTGTGGCAGCCCAAACCGTCCATGGTGTGTGGGACCCACCCAAGGGGTTTCCTCCCTCTTTTGGTGGCTTTTGGGTGGAAAATATCCAAGGACCTTTTGGTATTTTCAGGTGCCCTCTACCCCTTGCCTCCCACTATAAATAGAGGTGGAGAGAGCTCACAATTTAACTCAATCTCTCTCAAACACAAGGCATGCATGATCTGCCATCTCTATCTCTCTCACACGAAATAGTTTCCTAGAGCCAGAAGGCTGTCTAGTTTTCGATAGGGCCTAGTTTTGGATGGCGAAGCCCTGCAGGATAGCTGACACCGTATGTGTGCAATCCGGTAGAGAGATCATAGTTTTGATCTTAGTTCGAGAGATATGATGAGGTTCTGTCCGAGGATCTGATCGAGTTTCTGTCCGAGGGCCTCCTGAAGGGCTGTCCAAGGGACCGCCTGAGGAACTTTCCGAGGGAGAACATCCTCGCGGTTGAGAGATTGTAAAATCCAAGCTATGGGGATCTGCACCGATGATCTCCTTCTGGCGTGCTTCAAGTCGGTAACGATTAGATCAAACCTTGTATGCATCTTCATAGTGGTCCTGGGCTGGTGCGTAAGTCAGAATTTTTTTGTTTTCTGCTACATTACCCTGCAATCCCTTCGACGGGAATGATTTCTCCTGATCAGGAGAAGGTGTTTAGGGAACCACCGTGGTTTCCTCGGAGCAGTTCTAACTGTGATCGGATATAAGTCGGTGCTACTTGTGAGTTGTGTTAGGATTTCCCCGAAGAGGAGAGAATGATGCAGTAGAGTAGAGATAAGAACCAAGGTTATCAATCAAGTGGAAGAACCAAGCAACACCTCGTTAGCAGTACGTACACACAAAATAACAAATACTTGCACCCAACGCAAACAAGGAGTTGTCAATCCCTTGGCGGTTAATTGCAAGGATCAAATCTCGTAGTGATAGATAGATAAATAAAAACACAAAATAAAAATGTGAAGCACATCAATTGCAAGGATCAATTCTCGTCAATGGTTTCCATTATTCATGCTCCTGTAGTCCTGTTAGAGTAGTTTAGCGGCTGTTAAAAACGTGAAGTAATGATTAATCATCATCTAGGAATTCTTGCTTCCATTTGGAGTTACTAGCGGGCTCAAAAAAATATAATCCCAAGCGTGTCATTTACATACTCTAATTCTCCAAATGACCGCTCTCACTGATTTGCTATCATATTATATAACCAAAACTGAAAAGCTAACCAATAACTTTGTCTCTCTTCCAAAAGAACTTCTCAACATACCACAATTTGTACTTCATCCTTTCTTTTGATCAATGTTTAGAAACATATTACATTTCTCAGAAATTGGATAAGACTAATATGCAAGAAAAGTGTAATTCTTGAAATCGTAAGTTCTTGCATTGACACACTTGCTAATGTCTACTCAGATCGTGTAGCTGACATATTTAAGTCATATCAAGCATTAGTGAATTCTAACCATACGTGCCAAGTAGTATATGTTATTGTTGACCAAATAAGTAGTCACATTTCTGCCGGTTAAGCATTCTTTCCATAATACCAAAAGATGTCGCACAAAAGATTATGATATTAAACATAGTTTATTTGGCATCTTGATAGAAATCACACAATGTAAACTTTCTCTATTACTTTTGTTATGTCTGTATAATTGCTTTTTTCATATCAAACTCAATGGATGGTATTGCAGTGCATTCAGTCATCAAGAAGAACTTCCCGGATGCTAAATACGATCCACATGCTAAACTTGAGTCCAGATCAACGTAAACAATTTCTCAACTGAGAATGGGCAATTAATATTCTAATTGGGCTCTGGTTTCATGTTTAAGTGTCTAATATATGTTTGATGGATTTGGAGTAAAGCTATATTTTTTTAGGGTGAGTAAAGCTATGTGGAATATGTTAATGTATGGAAACATGCCTGAGCTATTATATGGGACACAAAATATATAGTCCGGCTCCTTTGAGTATCATTCATCCATTTCTGAACTTTCCTCCGGTTAAATTTCTAAGCAAGAATTCTTTATTTTGCATATCTTCCTTCAGATTACCGCCAAACCTTTGTTTAACTAACCCAAATTCTACACGGACTTTCTTCGCAAGTACAACAATTTAATATATTTTTATTGCTACAATGTTTTTTCTTACTTTTACGATTTCGTATGTGTACTTCCCCTTTTCAATGTTCTTCTCAATTAGTACACACGATTGTACATTATCTTTTCTACTATGTTGCATCATCTCGAGCTAATTAGGCTTTATAAGATTCCCGCAAAAAAATAACATGATTGTACATTATCTTTTCTACTATGTTGCGCCACCGGGAGAGAGGGGGAGAGAGCCCCCCTTCTTCTTCTTCTTCCTTGACCTTCTCCCTAGATGGGAGAAGGGTTTCCCCTCTGGTCCTTGGTTTCCATGGCATGGGAGGGGCGAGAGCCCCTCCGAGATTGGATCTGTCTCTCTGTCTCTCTATGTTTCTGCGTTTCCAGATCTGGCCTTTCATCGTTTCTTATATTCCCGGAGATCCGTAACTCCGATTGGATTGAAATTTGGACACGATTTTTATCCGGATATTAGCTTTCTTGCTGCGAAAGAAGGCCAACAACCGCCTTACGGGGTGTCCGCGAGGGTCAGGAGCGCACCCCCTGCCTCGTGGGCCCCTCGAGCATCGTCTCACGTTGATTTCACTTCCCAAAATTCATATATATTCCAAAAAAATATTTGTCCGTTTTTATCCCGTTTGGACTCCGTTTGATATGGATTTTTTACGAAACAAAAAACATGCAACAAACAGGAACTGACACTGGGCACTGGATCGATATGTTAATCCAAAAAATTGTATAAAAATTTGCCAAAAGTATATGAAAGTTGTATAATATTGGCATGAAACAATAAAAAATTATAGATACGACGGAGACGTATCAACGGTCAGTCCAAGCTGCGGCACAGTAGCGACCAAGACAAACACTCAGCGCATCAGTGGTGCCAGTACAGGTGGCTCCGCCGGCTCCGACGAGAGGAACTGGGTGATGGTGATGGCGAGGCCCACGCCTTCCACTAAAGGGGAGAAGGAAAATAAAAGGAGAATATAAATAGTACTATGAAGTAAGAAAAGCCAACAATGCTCAAGGAGGGCAGTGCCCCCCCCCTTTAAATCAATAATTGTGATATTTAAAGTGTATTTAAATGCAATCCCCTCGGCTTCAAGATCATAACTCTTTCTTAGTTAAAGTAAAAGATCAACCTTCCTTGCAGACATACAAGATCGCATGCTCCCCCGCACCGCCGCTTGCCTCCTCCTTATCACCACACTCCATTGGAGAGATCGCTTCCTAGATGGTGAGCAGTACCGTCGTAAGCCAGTTTCAAAAAATAACTTATGCATAGAAGTACATTAGCTAGCAGTAAACATGCCAGCAAGATGATTCATATGCCAAAGCTCCTGCCTCATAGTCCCTCCCCTATAGCACGTGTGCTGATATTCTCTTCTTATCTTGTTGTTCTTCCTTTTGGGGTTCTTATGTGATGCAAAAAATTGATATGATGTTGTAACCAAATCTGGATGCAGATTTGCGGTAAGAGGGCAAAGGGTAGAAAGACAAGGGCAGATCGGCACAATTGCCACCTCTTATAGGCATAGGCATTTTTTCAATTTCTTTTGAGACAAATTAACAGAAGTTTACTCGTCTTGCAACGAAGTTAAAAAACAGAGTATCCATCCACCAAAAGGAAGAAGGAAAATAAGAAGAGAACATAAATAGTACTCCCTTCATTCTATAACAAAAATGCTAGACCTAGGGTGGCCTACTTAAACGCTACGGGTCTTTCCATTCACAAGTAATAACCCACCCACCCACCCACCCCCCACCCCCCTGAATTTCATTCGGTGGGCCCCGCCCATTTCCATTTCCAATTAAATCTTCCCATGTCAACCTGTCCGTATGGTATGTAATGCCTGTAGATGTAGTGTTACTCATTTTACGAGGTATGGTGTGTACAGTTTTTCTTCGTAAGTCGAACCTCGTAAACTTTGACCAAATACATCGAGTAAAATATCAGATAAATACAATATAAAAATATGACTCATGATATATCTAATTATATTTATTGGTATTTAAATGTTTTTCTTTATAACCTTGATCAAAGTTATTGACGTTTAATTTTTCAAAACATCTATATGCAGTGCATTATGAAATGGATGGACTAGTATATTAAGAATAATCAACACAAACCCTAGTTAGTAAGCATGCATATGTATTGTACACTGACGATGTGGTGGCCAAGTTCTGTAAACATGGCACATGTTCCTACCAAGCTAGGGTATGACTAGTAGTGGGCCGAAGGTGTGGTGGAGACATGAGCAAACATCAAAAAGGATGATGTTTGGCTCATGGTCTCGCACATTTAGGGCTTCTTTGCATTCCAGAAAATTAAATCACTGGAACAGAAAAACACTGGAGTAGGATTATGAAACATAGGTATGTATAAGAGGTGACTGGGGATGCTGCACAGGGAAACACACCGGAATTTTAGATAATTGATGGGAGAGGGTAGATAGAGTGCAAGTGCAAGTGCATTGGACTTCTTAAAATGAGGTTTGAGATCATATTGAGATTCCTATGGAATGAAGGGCGTTGGATTGGATTACATTCCAATTTGATGACCTAATCCTATGATCCATACTCCATAGGGCTTTCATAGGGAAAGATTAGAATCCTCCAAAATTTCTATAGAATTCGTTCAATCCTCTTCTTGACATCCCAAGTAATCTGTGTGCGGTTCATTGGAGAAGAATGCGTGAAATTTGTATGCCTAAAACCATGACCTGATTTTCTTCCTGAAAAGAACTGGCAAATTGTAATTTTGTTGAACCCTTGACGTTTTTCATTTTCCAGAGTGTGCTCTGTTCTTTGCCTGATTCTTAATTTGGCCGATGGGTTCTTGCAAATTAATAAGCTGACAGTGGTGTAAAAAAACCAAGATCCGTCGTAGTCTAGGTGGTTAGGATACTCGGCTCTCACCCGAGAGACCCGGGTTCAAGTCCCGGCGACGGAATTTTTTGTAAACCTACTGTTTTTTTTTCTTTTGCAAGTTTTGTTTTAGTTATGCAGTTTACTCAGGTAATACTCTGTTCATTTAAAATACAGAGCTAATGCATTTTATTTTCTGATCTATACAACAACTAGAATGCCCTGACATCTAGGATTGACATCATTCAGATAGGTTTTGTTTCCCACATGGTCAGAAACAGTCAAATTCAAAACACAAGAATCAAAGCCGCAACATTTCAGAAAGAAATCGTGCTCGGCAACCCGACATTTGCTCGAGAGAAATGGCTCTAGACACTTGAATTAAGCTCTAGGATAATGTTCATAAATAAACAGGCAAAAGTTACAGGTAATGAGTCTCAGCACAAGGCGCTCGCTCACAGGTACATTTGCCTCTAGAGCATACACATAGTGGGCATAGTTACAACGTACAGAAGAAAAGCAAAACGACGAGCCCTGGAGTCGATCATCACTTGGGCGCGCTTCACCGAACAGGGGAAGAACACCATTGGTATGCACCTCCACCGACCAAACACACGCTAAATGATGGTGGCGGCGACAAGATTATCGCCGACGGTTGGTGACCTACCCCACCAGGACGGCGGTGTGGCCAGTCACTGGCTGGAGAGCTGCGGCGGACTCTAGTTTCGCCCACTTCAGCCTCCGCTTCTCCTCCATCGACGCCTGGTTTTCCTCGTCCTCCTTGCACTTTGTTAGGCACGCCGAGAATAGTTCCTCGTCCATCTCGGAGAACATCTTCATTACGTTGGCGGTCAGGTTCAGGACCGCGTGGTTCCAGTGGTTCTGGCCATTCTGTTCTAGCGCCGGAACGATGATGGGCATGATCACTTGCCGGTTTTGTGCCACCAGGCTGATGATGTGATCATTGTTCCACATGAAGAGTGCTCTTTCAGCAACCTGAAGAAGAAACAGTCTTATTAAGCCAACAACCATTTGTAATAGAAAATTCAGAGCATATGTCAGCCAACTAAGTGACCATAACAAACTGATGTGTGAACTCATTTGAGTGCTTAATGCCGGCCCAAGTGTCTGCTATTCATGATATTGAAAATATATAATCATTAGGTGATAACACGACGGCCTACTTTGGATATGTCGTCCATTTGTCAACATTAACTTCGAGGGCTTCAGAGTTCAGACATCTGTTGCTCATTTGCCATGTCCACACATTCTAATCACAAATATGAGGCACATGGAGGGACCAAAAATAAGCAAGTAGCTGTTTGAACCTTTGGGGACAGCTTGATCAAGAATGTTATTTTGTAATCATGACCCATTCTGTTTGAGTGGTGCTAACTTCTTCAGACTTCACCACATAAGCACCTAAATAAATTCCATATGGAAGTGTCTAGTTTAAGTGGCAGAAACAAGTGTAGTGCATCTAAGAATACTGCAACAGAACATTGAAGAACTCAGAATTACCGCGTTGTGTTACTTGGGGCAAGGCAAGTTACCTGGAAATGAGAACTGTTGATGCACTGAGCTATCCGCCGAAACAATGGAACCATACATTTCTGGAACTCCACCATGCTGGTAGCCTCCAGGATCTCCTCAATCTCACTCAGGAACATCACCTCCTTCTGACTATTTGTCACCGGCCAATATCTCAGCAGACCAATGATTATCGATCCGGCAAGCTTGGGGTCCTTTTCTAGAAACTGTGTCACACAGTATGTCAGCTGCTGGAGATACACCCCAACTGACTTCGGCTTGTGCAGAGGAATCAAAACTCTCCAGAGAAAGATCTTGTGTTCTTCCTTGAGAGGCAATGCAAAGCCACTGATGATGCTGCCGAACACCTCGAGCAGCTCGGCGATCCCGTTGTGCCGCTGGGTCTCGAACACGAAGTGGTAGAATATGTTGCTCACCGCCTTGCGGATGAACGGCCGGTGCACCATGAACTTGCCGTAGATCCTGTGGAGGATGGTCTTGAGGGAGTCTCGCTCTCTGGGGTCCTCGGAGTCGAGCAGGTTGAGCAGCCTGACGATGAAGGAGTGGTCGAAGTACTTCTTCCCTATCTTGGCATCCAGGGAGTTGGATCCGATGAACTTGAGCAGCAGCTCGTACACCAGCTGCAGGTGGCACCACGCGGGGTCGAACATCGGCTCGTCCTCGTCGCCCTCGCCGCCGCCGCCGGATGACGAGCCACCGGACCTGTAGCTCGGGGGGAACACCCGGAAGAGGTTGACGGCGAGCATCCTGGAGCAGGCGGCGATGACGGCCTCCGGGTAGCGGCCGCTGGTGGAGTCGACGAAGTCGATGAGATCCAGCAGCGTCTGCCGCTTGATGTCCTTCTCGGCGGAGCTCTTGGCCGGGTCGGAGAAGTCGAAGACGGCGCAGCAGAGGCCGAGCTTGCTGACGAACAGGTTGTGGCGCTCGGAGCTGGGCACGTCCTTGAAGGCGACGAGCGGCTCGATCCCGGCGACGACGCTGGAGGGGAAGACCGCCGACGACATGCGCTTGATGGTGGAGGCGGAGCGGCCGCCCCCGCCGGCCGGCACGCTGCTGGTGCGTTGTATCGGGTTGCCATTGCCGCCGCCGCTGCACTGGCCCGAGTCGCCGCCGCCGCCGCCCGAGGACTTGGTCCGCGGCAGCTTGCTGAGGAACTGCTTCCACATCTTGGTCGCGTCCGCCCAGGAGCCCCCTCACGCCGGCGCCACCATGGCACAGCAGAGCCTTCGGAGCAGCAAAGCAGGAGAGGGAGAGGGATTAGGCGGAGCAAGAAGAAAGATCTGGCAGCTCTAGATGCAGCAAACAGTGAACTTTGTACAAAAGATCTTCCAAATCCGGGCCAATGCAGCTGAATCTGGACCCAGCGAGCTCCAACCAGACACGAAGATAACCAAGCCGAGCTAGACCGAAGCTGGGGAACCTCGGCCAGGAAAGGGACGCGACAATGGCGGCGGCCACCCACCAGGCACCTACCTCACAGCGCGCAGCAAGAGCAGCAAGTGCGTGCCAGCCACCCCACCAGAACAGCGCCGGATCTGGGGCCTCGGAGGCCGGCGCCCTCCGGATCCGTGCGCCGAGACGCGGCGGCGAGGCCGGTAGCTACAGAGGTCGGTCGGGAGCTCGTGAGGAGGCTTGGGGAAGCGGATCGAAATCTGTGTGCCTGCCTGCGCGTGGTCCGCTCCGCTTCTTCTCGGGAAGAGGAGTGAGGTGAGGTGGGGGAGGGAGCAGACAGGAAGGGAAGGGGACGCTTGTTCGCTTGCTGCGCGGACTGTTTTGTTAATACGGGAAACAGTACGGACGTCCTCGTCATTCATATATTTTTTTTCATTCAAAAAGGAAAAACTAAAAGAAGCATTTTTTTTTGTACCACCACCACCACGAGTCAGTCAGTCACGATGTCACCGTGTTTGTTTTCTTGGTTCGTAGCAGGAGTAGTAGTACTACAAACAGTCTCGCTAAGAGCCCTTAAACTCACCTCATATGTTCGGATGGGCCGTCTGGTCACAGACCAATCACGAATTTTTTATCCGGACAAGCGTTTTAAACTGGTCGTAAACTTCTTGGCTGATTGGCACCCTCGTATTCAGCCTAAATATGAGGGGATATGGAACGTTCGGGCGCATCCGCCACGTAGTACTGACGATGAGATCCCACACGGACTGCTCAAAAACCCGACGGTCCAACAAATGACTCCTCCGTCACCACGGTGTGAACGGCGTGTGGTGTTGTTCCAGCTCGCCGCCTGAAGCCAAATCCGACTATTTAAGCCAGCCGGCGTCCCCCAACCCTAACCCATCCACCTCCTCCCTCTCTGCACCGTCACCTGAGCCCGTCCGCCTCCTCTCCCCGTTCTCCCACGCTCTCCGGCATCGTCATCGTCCGGTGACTGATCACCACGTACCCTATGCTCACGCTGGAGCGCCGAAGACAGATCACGGGGGAGATCCAGGCAAGGCACGCCTCCCGCGTCGCTGTCGGGCTGCCTCCGGACTCACCGGAGTTAGCCGGAGGAGGGGCGAGAGCGACTGTTGGAGCCGATGGAGGCGGCGGGTCCGAAGGAGGACAAGGTGGAGCAGACTGCTCCGGGGTTCAACATGGCGGAGGCAGACTGCTCCGGGGTTCAACATGGCGGAGGTGGAGACGCCGGAGCACGTGGTCCGCTGCTTCTTCTCGGGAAGAGGAGAGGAGGGAGCGAGGTGGGAGAGCAGACGGGGAGGGAAGGCGTCGCGTGTTTGCTTCCTGTGGGGACCGTCTTGTTAATACGGGAAACCGTACGGACGTCCTCGTCATCATATCTTTTGTACCACCGCCACGAGTCCGTCACGATGTCACCGTGCTTGTTTGGGAGTTGGTTCGTGGTAGGAGTAGGAGTAGGAAAATACTCGTACGACAAGCGGCGAATCTGGGGCTTTCTGCAAAGCCGGGATCCGGGGCCGGACCTACGGCCAGATTTGGTCGCCGGCCCGGCCGGGTGATAATTAGCAGCTGGTCCAGCTTGAATCTTAACAAATCGGCCGAAATAATTGTCTGGAAAAGCAGTTGAAAAAACCCTGCGAGTAGAGTAGAGCGGTGTGAATGGCGGAGAATAATGTGCCTCCTTTCAATCAGAGCCCGCCCATGCCCATGCCCTCTCTGCACGGCCGGCGCGGCGACGGAGGGAGGGCTTTAATTCGAACGCCGCGCTCAGGTCACGGGCGGGCCGTCCGATGGATACGGAGGCAGATGGACGGTGAGGCAGAGCCGTGCGTGCGTGAGGGTGAGGGTGACGCGCGGGCGGGCGGGCTCGCCGGAGGGGAGGACGGACCGCCGCCCGCCGTGTCGCTGTCTCGCCGCGGGGGACCGCACGCAAGGGGGTGAAGTCACGCACCACGTACTCCTGTTGCCGCATGGTGAAGAGGAGGATGGCGTAGGTTTTTTTTACTGCTGCTACGGCTCTGCCTCTGGTCCGACGAGCATGCGGCCATTTGCGCGTGCCGCGTGGTACGTTTGTGTGTCGAGCGTGCTGCGTGGGCGGCTTCGCTCTTTGGTGCGCCGTGACGTCGCCGCTGCGCACGTACACAAAAGTGCTTACATCTTCTTACCTCTTCTCTTTTATAAGAACGTTGGTAATTTATTAATTGGGTGTGGCTAGGTCTTACTCGACTCAGACTTAACCACGTTTAAGTCAAGTGATATACTAGTATGTAAGAAGAGAAGAAAACTGGAAATAATTTTTTACACGAATCTTCATCCAAAATCAAAGGAAGATATTATCGACTGAGACATAACCAAGTCTAAGTCGACTGAGACTTAGCAAAACTAGGCAACAAACTCATAGAATACAATGTCTACCAGGTACAAACCGGGACTGAGTGGGAAAAAAAATACAAAGATCGACCAAATGCGGAGACGGCTTGGCTAGAGCACGATCTACTTCACGGAGGTGCCGACGAACGTGCTTGGAAGCAACCCAGAAGAAACCTTGAGCCGCATGCATCATGTAGGCGATGACGAGGAGAACAATAGAGCGATCCGGGCACTCGGAGTGAAGCTGTTGCACAGGGATACGAAACAATCAAAAGCAAAAAACCACTTCTTCAAATTGTTCATCACGGGCCAGGAAGACTGGGCGTCGAAACACGGGTGCTTTAGCCGTCTCAAGAGCCAAAACTCTGAGTCAAAAAAAAAGGAGCCGAAACTCCAACAATGAGTTCAGTGCAACCAGCAGCACATGCACCATTTTGATTCAAACCACTACCGACATATCAAGATCGGCGAACATAGCTGAATCGGAATTGATCAAGACTGTCCCCGACGGTCGGCGGAGAGTCGGAGACCAAGAAGAACTAGAAGCAAAGGCCCCACACCTAGAAATGGGTGCATGCTTGTACATCTTCCTTGCAAAATGCAACTAGTGTCGCTGGAATTGCGAAGGCATCAAACTTCTTGATGCTAATTAAAATCAATTCTCCAGTGATGCATATACAAGTGAAGATATCATCAAATGACAAGCCCAACATCTTCAATGCTGAACGTGGCAGCTAGCTCGGGCGTGAACAAACAGCCACCATATCTTGGCAATGCTTAAGCTTTGGCTTGGTATACCAAATCTAATGTATTGTATTTTGTGCCAACCTTCTCAGCATAGTACGAAGTCTTCCTTTTCATATCCACACGGCTAATGAAAAGGTCGTGCACCTCAGTATGATTGGTTCTTCCATTCATCTTTTGGACTAACGTCTTAATTAATAAAGTGGCTAGTATCAGTTTTCTATTTTTTGGGGGGAAATAGGTATTTTAAACCTTCAAAAAAGGTCTAGAAAAATATATATGAGGATGATCTATGCACCAAGGAGGCCACGGGGTACCTGGACTTGGGACACGAGGGGCCACAAAGTTCCTAGGCGCCCTGTGTAGATGCCCAAAACCCTAGGGCGCCTGGGTAGGGTGTCTGGATGTTCTAGGAACCTTATGGAGCTCTCCTATTGTCGCAAGCTTGTCCCTGAAGTTTTGAACTACCCTAAAAATTCTAGTTTTTCCGTGGTTACCGATGCCTAACAATTAGTAAAATGGTTTGATACTCATATTTGAGCGTCCAACAACAGGCCCCTCCCCCCTCCTTGAAAATCAAATTCACTATCCGAAGCAGGGGAGGCTCTCATCCTCCAAGTCCATGGCCATCAAAAAGCGAGGAAACCCTTCTCCCACTTAGGCGGGTGAGGCCAAGGAAGGAGGAGGAGAGGGCTCTCCTCCTCTAGACCTGGCCATGGGAAACCCGACCCAAAATAGCTCGACCCGGCCGGGCCCGATCTTATCCTCGGGCCACGCCTGGGCCTAGATTTTGAGTCTGAATGCTAGGTCGGGCCGGGCTTGGGCTTGACATTTATGCGTTTTAGGGAAGAGGCCCGGCCCGAGGCCTGAGGCCTGATGGGCTTTTCCACTCAAGGTCCGGGCTTAGGCCTAAGAAGTAGGCCTGCTGGTCGGGTCAGGCCCGGCCTAGGTTTTATGCTGCAGGATTTTGTAGGCCCGACCCAAGTTATGGCCGGGTATATCCTCCTTTAGGTGCCATCATCATGACCACCGCCTCCAACGGCTTCATCGTCATCTCCACCACCATCTTCTTCCGTAGTCTAGAGACTTCTCCATAGATAAGTTTATTACTAGCACCAAACATCTATTTTCATCTTGCTAAGTACTTTAGTTACCTCCTCACAACCTATCTTGCAAAGTACATTAGTTATAGAAAGTCTAGGTGAAGTAAACACTAAAGTGCATAGATAGTTTTGTAAGTGGCATACATAACTTGAGAGGATATCAAACTTACCTTTATCTACTATGGGGTATTTCCCCTTGTATACTTCCACATCCACTTTGGAAAGTGCTACATCAATTCTCTACACTTGAGGATTATCAAGTTTTTTTGGCGTCATTGTGGGAGCATAGCGCTAGGTTGAATATTCTTGTTTGGTTTGCTATTAATGTAATATTAATCCTATGATTTTTGTCTATAAAAAATATCAAAGAAATGTATATCTGTGATGACTTGCTCTTGGGATTTATTAATAATGGTAGCAACAATACCTGCGATGTTCCCCTTGTTGCTACTAATGTTTTCGATGAAGGAAGTACCACTTTTGAAATTGAAGAACTAATGGTACCAATTGAGGAAGAATGATTATAGACCCATGCATGCCTCCAAATGAAGATAAAACTAACTCTATTGCTGAAATACTCATATTGCCTTTTATTTATCTAGTCTTAAACGATGATTCTTCAAATGAAAGCTCTATTTTGTCTAGTCTTAATGATGATTCGCCTTTGTCATCACCGTCGTCAGATTCAACACTCATTCCCTTTTATTTATTGACGACTTATTTCCTCAATGATGATTCTTTAAACTCTTTCTTCTCCAGTCTCAGTGATGACTTATATGTAAACTCATTAATGAGAGCAAATTTGGATTTGAAAGCTCTCTTTATTTATCTAGTCTTAATGACGATTATTTAAATTCATTACTAAAAACTCAATGCCTTTTATTTATCTAGTCTCATTGATGATTTATCTTCGTCCTCATCATCGTCAGATTCTGGCTAGGGGACAATTTTGGTGACGATTCCTCACATTTGGGGCATGGTCCTCCGCCAACAGTTAGCCGCCCAATGGCTAGTCTGGCCGATGTCCTCAATATCGCATGGACGTTGGTAAGTCACCAGAGAAAAAAAGGTAGGTGTAGGCAGGTAGTTGCACGTGCCCCTATTATAGTCGTTAGAGGATCCAGGGGTGTTGCTTCCTCGGTCCTTGGATCGATGACGACTCCGTTGCCGGAGTTGGAGGAGAGGGCACCTGCGACCGACAAAACAATGAATTGGAATTTTGCTAATGCTTGGGTGAGGTTTGGTAAATGGGCTAACCCGGAATCTCACCTTCTAGCTAGCCATGAAGCCCAAGGCCCTTCTGTTGAGCCTTCACGGGTGGAGTGCTTCACATGATGGAGTGGACGCATGGCGGGGCGATCACCTGGTGCACCGTCAACACGTTTGCTCTTTAGAGCATGTCCTATTTTAGGGCATCAAAAAGAGGTTGGAAGAAAACTTAGGGCACCAAAATGTAGTTTTTCTGGTCGCGAAGAAGTGACGTCTCCAAGAGCTGCCCTAAAATAGGCATCACTGCTCCAACAACCGCCAAAAAAAGTAGTCGCACAGCATATTTATGTCCACAATATACATACATATAACAAATACATGTCAAAATCAATTGAATTCAACGACAATCAATTATTTCATGCCCACCACTCCTCCATGAGATTAAAACATAGAGGATAAAAAGATAGTTCTTGCGTCTCCCAAATTCTACAATCTGTGAACATGATTCTAGAATCTGCAAACTGAACAATAATTTCAACAATCTTTGAAACATACTAATCTTTGAACAAAAATACAAAGGCTAATCTCTGAATTACCAATTCACTTTCTGTGAAGAATACACACTAATCGCTGAACTATACACCAATGACAACAAGAATATCATTTGTACTGGCAACACCTATGTTTTCCAAAAGCCCAAAAAGCGAATATTCATTTCTGAGCCTAGGCTCATCTACACCCGATTAAGGAAAAACTCACAAAAGTTCAAAAAAAAATCCATTTTTTGCATGGTAGATAATTTGGTGTGTGAGGTGCGCTTTAAATTTCAGATCATTTGGACATATGAGTAGCTGTCAGAAAAAGTACAAATTGGGTCAGAACAGTACATGAACAGTAAACATTTTTGCAGACCCCAAATTTGTTTTTTTTCCGAGAGCTATTCAGATGTCCAAAAATTTGGAGCGGACCGCTCGCACCAAATTATCTACTGTGCCAAAAAAATTGGATTTTTTTAAAAAAATCTAGTATTTGTTTTGAATTTTTTTCCTCAACGTGGGTGCAGATGTGCCTGGGCACCGAATCGTCGCTCTCCCCAAAAAGGCACCGTTCCTCTATAGTAGGGCATCTGTTGGAGATGCATCATATATTCATGTGATAGACGTTTCCACAGCCAGCAAGAACATGTATACCTCTGGGAGTTGCTAAAAAACTGGTAGTTGTCTCATATTTCGGGTACCTTGAGAAATATGACTTTCTTGTTCTTGGCGAGATGCACTATTTGCTTCAGCCAACGAATATCTGCACTTTGGCGTAGCTAGTAAATATGCAGTATCACTTTTCCGAATGCAGCTTAAATTTTGCAATAGAGAACTATGAACTCTCAAGAACTAGATCTGCTTGAACAAGTTAAGATTAAAATAGGCATCACTGCTAGAACTATGAACTCTCAAGAACTAGATCTCAGAGAAGTTAATATTAAGGTTTTCTGAGAAACTGTTAATGTGCTTGACGGGGATGAATTTGGGATTTCATCGATCGAACCTTCCGAAGAAACCAAAAAGAAACCTTCCGAAGAAACCAAAAAAAAACAACCTTCCGAAGAAACCAAAAGCAGAAGAACCGAGTCTTGTATCGGATCGCCAGTTCGGAAGTGCGCTAAACTTTGAGAATTCGACAATATTAGAACTCAGCCAAATAAAATACCATCGAAGTCGTTGTAGTATAGTGGTAAGCATTCCCGCTTGTCACGCTGGTGACCCGGGTTCGATCCCCGGCAACGACGAATCTTGTATTTTTTTTTTGCACTTCTGCAGCATTTTTCTTTTTTGCAAGTACTTCTGCAGCATTTTCATCCATCCTAGCCAAGCCATGTTATCCCTGTTTTGTCAGTACGTACAAATAGGTCATGGAAATGCAACCTGTGGGCACAAATAATTTTGTCCATAAACAACCGCGGACGTGCCCGGGCGTGTTCGTGGGCGCTGACTGGTCAAGTCTCATATGTTAGCTTCAACATCCACGTCCCTCATATCCAAAACCCGAAACGGATGCAATCTATGCAACACTATGTATAAATATGACCAACACCCAGTTCATCGGGGCACCATTTCATCGCCGGACAAAACCACACGTAGTTCATCGACGGACAAGCCAGGAGGAAAGTTGGAAGTTTTAACTGCATGAAGCTTTATTCTGATGAAGGCACTCTCTATTAACCCAAACTAGTACTAACAACATGAAACATGTTAATATAGACGTAATTCTCCCAAAATCTGAAACCAGCCACATTGGTAACCAATATCTACTGGTCGATACTATGGCAGCGACTACAGGGCTCTAGGACCTTGAACTGGACATGCTTTGAAACTCTCCACGCGATGCACCTACCCGCAACCTCCACGGCTCTATGAGCTCCCGCGACATTTGTCTTGCTCATTGCCCAACACTGACCATTCTTTGTTGAGGTGGGGCATCTGCCAATGGTGCCCAACCTTCCATTGGAGAAGTAGATCGTGTCTACCGTTAGACATTCGAGGGAAGCCGCGCTCTCGAGGATGAGGACCGTGAGCTCGATCAAGCTATTGGATAGATAGAATCCTGTGATCAGCACCTGCCTAAGGCGGTCATGCCGGTACTCTAGCTTTCATCTAGAATACTCGTTGTCGTCTCCAGAAACGAGATCATGTCTGCTAGCACCCTCCTCTATCTGCATATAAATTACTGTGTCACCGTTTCGATAAAAAAAGTGTACCACACTATTCATCATAGATAACCTTTAGTGTTACGGATAGTGACTTCACCTGTAGAATGAAAGATTCCAGGACAGAAGAAGCAGCAAGAAAAGAGACCAAAGAGAAGATGTCACGACTTGGAGGGAAGGGCATTGCTGCTCGATGGAGTACGATTTCCAGGTTCTTGAGGTGGGGGAACTTGGAGGGCAACATTGGAATTGGAATATTGACTTTCTGAATAAGGACGAACCCCAAGATTAATAAAAATGTGTTGTATACATAATTTAGTTGTGAAGTGTATACTTAAATATGTCCATGTAGTTTGGTCATCGAGATGTTATTAAAGCCAAAAACATATTCCTCTCCATGGGGTGAGTGCAGGGTAAGACTCTCAACATTCCATATGATGGATGGAAGCTTGGTGCGAGCATCAGAGAGAAGAACTCTTGACAAATCTACATTCTGAAGTTGAGTAGAACTTCTCACAGAGATTTTGTCAGGATCCCAATCCTATCACAGCGAAAGGAGCAGAGATTTGGTGCTTCGATCTGTACTGTATGCAGCCCTGTGCATTGTATAAAGCTAAGGTATTTGAGCTGCTGCAACATCCAAGCTATTCGCAAGCAAGTCAACCCCCAACAATAGGAGATGTCCAACTTCTTTAGGATTGAAGATTTTGAGAGCAAGAGCCCTAATCCTTTCTCTGTTACACAGATAAGAGACAAATGTAAACAAGTCAATCTTCTCAAGATGCCAATTGATGAGGTGGGATGAAAAGCAAAGCCGGAGAGGCGGAGAGATTGGATTGAACTTGCAGCTGCCTCATGAGACAAGAGGGCACATGGGAAGCTGTATTCTTCCTTGAGTAAAGGTATTGACAAGTCAAGTTCTTTGATCAGAGACTTGACAGTGATTTGGAGCCACCTGTCGAGGACGGAGGCTTTGATTTTGCCATAAGTGGCAAGTATAAGTGTAAGTTTAAGTGTCTCCACCTTAATCCCATTGTTGTCATGGTTTTCAAGAATTTGGTCTACTTTTTTTATGATACAGGTTTCTTGTTCTTTCAATGTCTTATTGGCCAATCCAAGTGTATGTTGGTTGAGTACAAGGTTGGAATAGCATCTCCAGGAACATAGAAATCCACGACACACACAGGCAGCACGAGCAGCGTCTTGTACTGTCAAGAGGGAGTGTATGCAATGTATAATATCCTACAGAAACGAGGTTGACAGGTTCAACAGTTAGATTGGAGCTAGTAGTTGACTGCAATATAAAGAACAAATCATATTTATATAGCTTGCTAATTTATGCATGTACTTTGCATCAAGGCCTGCAATGGACGAGAACAATTCATCAATAGAGCAGAGAGCTAATAACTACTCACTCTAATATGGGAATGAGAGAGTACATTCATGCATGCATAACTATTGTTGCCGATTTACAATGAACTGAACCAGTGATTCTGTGGAAACAAAGCATTGTTACAATTTACCAAGGAAAAACTTGGCGGGCTATACAAAATAGCGCTGCCCCTTCAAATATGCTATTAGTGTGCTATACTGTGCTATTAGCGAGACATTGTACAATGGTTTATTTAGCAAGACAATTCTCTGCACTATTAGCAGTGCTATTTTTTTCAGTGCACTTTACGTGCAACACAATGAGAAATTGTTAGCAAAAGGCAAGCCAAAGCGAAAGTGTTAGGCCAAGATGCGTCGGTTGTACTTTCCTGGGGATCCCGTGATAGACGTTTCTAGAGCCAGCAAGGTCATATACATACCTCTGGGAGATCGGCTTGTTGTTGGCAGGATGCACCATATGTTTCAGCCGTCGAAGCCTCTGTTCCACTATCTGCAAGTCAGCATGCATAGCTTGTAAATATTCATGTAGTATCACTTTTTCTCATGCAACTCAAAATTTGCAAGAGAGAACTATGGATTCTCAAGAACCCTGCTGGCTACTTGAACAAGGAAAGCTACAACAAATTTGGTGCAAGAAAACCCGAAAGTTCAAAACAGTCGGTCAGGATACGTAGAGGTGGATAATCTGAAGCTTTTTATCGATCTGAGCTCTTAGAGCAACCAGAGCTCTTCCGCCTCCCTCCTGATGACGATCAAGGACGACGCCCGCTCCTGGGCCTTTGCAGGAGTCAAAGGACTCAACAGCATTATCCCTGTAATGTAGCCTAAGTTGTCTGGGCTGAGCAGCCCATCTCATGCTCTCTTTGTATCGTGTGCACGCCTTGTAGTGTATGTGACCACGATGCCACCCTGTATGTTCTAACCCCTTCTATCGATGCAATGATACGCTCACAGTAGCGTATTCGTTAAAAAAAGGTTTTGTTAATCTGAGACTGATATTAATTAATGTACTTCTTGACGTGCTGATCGATTGAACCTTACACAAAACAACTGGGTGCGCGACGAGATCAACAAATTTTGGCCTAGAGCAGAAGGACCGAGATGGGCTGAAAAGCTGGGAGACATACTTGCATGAGGAGTAGAGAGTGTCGTGCAGTCGTCTTCACGGATTGCCGTCGGGGGAGACGGAGAAGGCCCTGGTGGGAGGTGCCGACCACAAGGGGTGGGTGTTGGCCATGGCGATCTATAGCGTGAGGCCCCGGTTATATCTTCTTTTGAGGGTTAGTTTCGGTTATTTATGTCAATGTTTTCGCCGGAGACGGCGGTGATCCCGTTTCCTGTTCGAGCTGCAATACGGAAGTGTGCTAAACTTTGAGAGGCCAACAATGTTAAAAATCTTCCAAAGAAAACTGCATGAAAGTCGTTGTAGTATAGTGGTAAGTATTCCCGCCTGTCACGCGGGTGACCCGGGTTCGATCCCCGGCAACGGCGTTTCATTTTTTTCTCTTTCTTTGTCTTTTTTTTTCTTTATGCACTTCTACAGCAATTGCGCCAGCATTTTCATCCATCATTCATCGCCCAACCTATTACGGTTCGTCAACAGGTCATGGAAATGCATCCTCTTTTGGCAGAATTAATTTCGTGCATGCACATGTTCCTGCCTAAACATAATCATCATGTTGGTCAGTTATAAAATGTCACTGATCATTTGCGCTTTCTTTTTGATAAAGGGAGATTTTATTATCTTATAATGTAGCATCAAAGGGATACAAAACATTATGAGTAACACCCGGCCTCTGCATAACTAAGATGCACACAACCAAATTCAAAAGTCTGACAAAAAACATGAAATATAAACCGACATATCGGCAACAGTAGAGTCCTATAGACCGACACTATGCCTATGTCGAAGGTGGTGGTGGATCGATCCGGAGGTTATGTTGCCACCCATGTTGGGAAAAAACCTCCGTAGTCACCTGCTCCAACCTTCTCTTTCTTTGTCTTTTTTTTTCTTTATGCACATCTACAGCAATTGCGCCAGCATTTTCATCCATCATTCATCGCCCAACCTGTTACGGTTCGTCAACAGGTCATGGAAATGCAACCCCTTTTGGCAGAATTAATTTCGTGCATGCACATGTTCCTGCCTAAACATAATCATCATGTTGGTCAGTTATAAAATGTCATTGATCATTTGCGCTTTCTTTTCGATAAAGGGCAATTTTATTATCTTAGAATGTAGCATCAAAGAGATACAAAACATTATGCGTAACACCCGGCCTCTGCATAACTAAGATGCACACAACCAAATCCAAAAGTCTGACAAAAAACATGAAATATAAACCGACATATCGGCAACAGTAGAGTCCTATAGACCGACACTATGCCTATGTCGAAGGTGGTGGTGGATCGATCCGGAGGTTATGTTACCACCCATGTTGGGAAAAAACCTCCGTAGCCACCTGCTCCAACCGCGCACACACCGCCTTGAACAGCGATTGGTGCTCCGATCGTTATAGCATAGACCACGTATGAAGCGAGTGCGTACAATGGAAGGTAACCAGTAGAGGAGAATCATTTTTTTCGTTAAAAACCAAATCGTTTCTACATAGCTAGAGCGACCAAATTAAGGCGTACGCTCCCATCCTTACAAGCGCTTTAAACCTATTTGGAATACCGTTCAACTAGTGACCAAATATATTGGCAACACTTACCGACGGATATAAATTTGACACTACTTGGATGATTGACCACGTAGAACGTGCAAACTTGCATTGGAAAAAGAGGTGTTTGATTGTCTCGTCATGAGTACAAAAACAACACTTCTTACTCCCTGACCAGTTGCGTCGTGCGAGGTTGTTTTTGGTTAATACAACTCCCTTACGAAGATACCACACGAAGATTTTCACTTTTAGTGAAATCTTGGGCTTCCAAATTTTCTTGTTATTACTCACTGGTACCTTAGAATGTGTGAGTGCATGGTACATAGAGTCTGTAAGGGCATATTTATCCCTTAGTAGTTTTGGTGATTGATGATAATGCTTTTGCCAACTAATTGTGTGTATTGAGCATTTCAGATATATCATGTCTAAGCACAAGACAATTTGGTGCCCCTCGAAGCTCATTGAAGACAGCGTTTCTCTTTGTTTCTTTTCGGTAGATTTGAGTCATAGGAAAGCCGTACTATTAAGAGAGGGTCCGCCTTGGAAAGGTTTGGGTGGAATCATCACATACACGTCTGTTCCTTTCTGCACCCACTAGTGCAGAACCGGGCTTTAGTCCTGGTTCGTAAAGGCCTTTAGTGCCGGTTCCATAACCGGCACTAAAGGGTGGGCACTAAAGCCCCCCCCCCTTTAGTACTGGTTCGGCACGAACCGGCGCTAAAGTGCCACCACGTGGGACGAGCCAGGCCACGGGTGCGGTAGATCATTAGTACCGGTTGGTAACACCAACCGGTACTAAATGTTTGTGGGTTTTGATTTTATTTTTTATTTTTCCTTTAAGTTTGTGTTATCAATTTAATTTAGGATTGTTTTACGTTATAATGAGTTGTTAAATCATTAGGTGAAAGTACCGCAGATTAGTTTCGACTGGATGCATGTGGATCCTAGCTAGCTGAGTGATCAAGTATATGCCATATATCCATATTATTTGATCACCTAAGTGATCAAGTTATATGGATATGGCATATACTTGATCACTTAGCTAGGATCCATCCAGTTCAAACTAATTTGCGGTTTCTTTTATAAATGATATATATAATAACTCATCATCATCATCATCACCATCATCACATATTAATATATAAACTCTTGCATCATATCATCACCAACAACAGTATACTAGCTAGCTAAAAATTATCGTAGTCATCATTACCACTATTTAATTATCATAGTCATTACCGCTATCTAATCACCACCAACACTAGCTTAAAGAAGACACATTCACTTGTACCAGAGGCAAAGATATCATCGAGTTGAACATGGTCATGATATTATAAGCGTTCATAACAAGCAAATCACTCTTTGAATTTAAGTTCAGGACGAAGAATACGGACATGAGAGGACAAGTACTAAGAGCATGAACTAGCTAAATCACTCCTGCTGCTCCCTCTCAGGTAAAATAGCATAGAACATGTATAGCTCTCCTGATTCATCATACTGGAGCATGCAGATGAATCTGTCTCCTAATCATGGGATGCGCTTCTCCTTGCTGCCCCTAGTACTTCTCTGGGATCGTTAACAATTTTGCTCCAATCTTTCACTATTAAGCATTCATCGATTTCAGAAATCCTGAATGCACTCATGTGCAATGTAGGATATCTTGGTCGTAAGCTAACCATTGATATGCGACCTTTTGTCTCAATCCACGAGGCACAACTGTCATCGAGAGTCCCTGTTGAAGAACATCGTATAGTAATTAATATACTTATCAATGAAAGTTTAGCTTCAAAAATAATGTATGCAAAAGATGCACTAAGGACAAATAGTAAATTTTTTACCATCTTTCCATTATAGATGTGACCGTAGTTCAATACGATCACTATTGGTCGCACGTTTTGAGTACTAAAATTTCTAAGTGCAGGAAGAAAATTTTTCTTGATAGTATGAAGATCCTCAAACCATGAAACATAATGACTTATCTCCTCGTAGTTTAGTTCAGCCCCGGGACAGTAGTAGGTCCTGTTTACCAAGCGCCGGACATGTTTGCTTGAACCAAAATAAGCTGACAATAGAAATTAGTTGTCAACTATTTTTGAATAAACAATATCAAAGACATAAACATGGTTGAGAAAACTCATATAATGGTAGAACTGGAGGCATCTGCACATCGACCCAGATGTCTCTGTTACCTTCAATATCATCTTCCGGACGAATATAAAAGATGATAACCATATCAGGCTCAAATGCATAAGTCTTGCATAGTGCTTACCAAGTTTTGCATTCAAAATGGGTGTATGTGTCTGCATTGTATAATTTGACGTTGAAAGTATACCCATGCTCGGTCTTCAAGTAAACTCTCTTTACCTCCATATCATTCATCGCACTGAAACATATCTTATCCAAGACAAAAATTCTTGCATGGCAGGGGATGCGCTAGTAGAATAGTGAAAATTTAAAATTATAATTTAAGCAAATGAAGCATAAGTCATGCTTTATTACGAAAAAAATACTTGTCGTTGTGACTTACTGTATCCACTTCGAATGTCTCATCCAACTTGATGCTGAAGCGCCTATTATCAACAAGGAAATTTCTGTCGCACAGACCGCATTGGTCTTCATAGTATTCGCACATAATGAAATCTTTTTCATCGCTAGACGACATTTCCTATGTTCATATAGGTGAAACATTAAACACTTACTATCTAACATTAATTAATATCTAGCTAATTCTAATATTCATCTAACATTTGATATTAATATCTAACATATATTTCTATCTAATTCATCTAACATTTGACATTAATCTAACATTTATATAAACTAAATAAACTAAATAAATAAATAAATAAATAAATATATATATATATAATTAAAAAACAGAAAAAATCATTAACAAATAACAAAAAAAATCATTAACATTAACATCTAGCTAGTTAAGTTCTATA
>NC_057794.1:555662286-555694187 GCF_018294505.1 Triticum aestivum | reverse complement strand
CGACGGCGACGGGGACGGGGCGCGATACGGGGCGGGGGCGGCGACGAAGACGAACAGGAACTAACTAAATTTTTTCGTAAGTGTTGTATATATAGGAGAGGCCTTTAGTACCGGTTGGAGTCACCAACCGGTACTAAGGGTCAACTTTGGCCAGGCCAAGAGGCGGGAAGAGCAGGCCATTAGTACCGGTTGGTGGCTCCAACCGGTACTAAAGACCACCCTTTAGTATCGGTTGGAGCCACCAACCGGTACTAAAGGTGGTGCGCTGCTGCACAAAGTTTAGTCCCATCTCGCCGGGCGAAGGGCAGCCGCACTGGTTTATAAACCCAGCCGCGGCTGCCCTTTGAACTCCTCTATAAAGCAGGCTTCTGGGCCTAACTACGGCGTGCTGCCCTGTGAGCCTGCTGGGCCTGAAATTGCACGCCCGTGGTCTAGCAGGCCCACAGGGCAGCGCCCCAATTTTTTTATATAGTTTTTTTCTTTTCTGCTTTATTTTTTCTTCTATTTATTTCTGAGTAGTTTTTATATAGTTTTTTTTCTTTTCTGCTATATTTATTTTCTTCTATTTATTTCTGAGTAGTTTTTTATATAGTTTTTTCTTTTCTGCTATTTTTTCTTTCTGCTATTTTTTCTTTTCTGGTTTATTTATTTTCTTCTATTCATTTATTTTTATATACCATGCCAAGTTGATGGTTGAAAGTTGATGGCGTGGCTTTGAATGGTGCATACTGATGCACAAAAAGTCTGGAGTTATAATAAGTTTAAAAAATGAAGTGCCGGTGTAACAGATGAGTTTTTGTCCGAAACCGGCCCTTATACTTTGAAAGAGATTGTCCAGTTTATACACGAAGTGCATCCAGTTTTTGCCGTAACAGAAGAAGTCCGGAGTTGTAATAAGTTATTAAAAATAAAAAAGAGGTGCAATGCTCATTAATTAGCTTCAAGCCTTTCGGAATAGTGTAAATTGCACTGCACATAGCTCCGTGCAGTCTATCCTATTCCTCAAGGCTTGAAGCTAAGCAACGTGCAGGTGAGCATTGAGCCTCTTCTTCATCGTCTCTGCACTCAGGGCTTATAAACCGCTCCTAGTGCCTCTCTCTTCGCGAGGTGGGACTAAAAAACAGCTTACTAAGAAACTCTAGTAGTGGTTCATGCCATGAACCGGTATTAAAGGTGCTCGTGGGGCCCCCAGCATGACCTGACACAACCTCATTAGTACCAGTTCGTGGCACGAACCGGTGCTAAAGGTTCGCCATGAACCGGTACTAAAGAGCTCCTCCCGCCTAGCCGTTGGAACCGGCACTAATGGACACATTAGTGCCGGCTCAAATTCAAACCGGGACTAATGTATCTCATTTTGTAGTGCTTTTCGATTTCAGGGTCATTTAGCTCAAAACAAATCATTAAATGCATGAAAAATAGCAAATGAAGGCAGAAATGGTTGAAAGTTGATGGCGTCGCTTTGAATGGTGCATACTGAATGCACAAAAAGTCTGGAGTTGTAATAAGTTTAAAAAAATGAAATGCCTTTGTAACAGATGAGTTTTCGTCAGAAACCCGGATACTTCGAAAGAGATTGTCTAGTTTGTAAACGAAGTGCATCCAGTTTTTTCCGTAACCCTCTGTACTTTTCTGCACATGCTATGTGGGTGAAATGATGATACCATGCCTAGTTTCGACTTTCTCAGAGTTCATTTGTAGTGCTTTTCAATTTTAGGGTCATGCTATGTGGGTGAAAATTGATGGCGTCGCTTTGAATGGTGCATACGGAACGCAAAAAATATAAGAGCATTTAGATCATGATCTTATATTTCTTTACAGTCTAAATTGTCAATATGATCTTATACATCAAAAATACTTTGATCATCAATGATCTTTTTATGTACAATCTGAATTGTCAATATGAGTCCTCAACGATTTGTAAACCAGTGAAGACTCATATTGCGGCCACAAATTCTACACATAGAGTTCAATGAATACCAAGTGCTTGTGATAGTTTGAGAAGTAACATATTTAAGGTGGTAAAAACCTTGTTAGGGGAGCGAGGTGGGACTAAAAACAGCTTGCCATAACCTCATTAGTACCGGTTCATGGTACGAACCGGCACTAAATGGTGATGGTGGGGCCATAGCCTGACCGCAGGCTGCCACAACCTCTTTAGTACCGGTTCGTGGCATGAACCAGTACTAAAGGTTCGCCATGAACTGGTACTATTGATCGCCGCCACGAACCGGTACTATTGATCACATTAGTGCCGGTTCTGTTACAAATCGGCACTAATGTGCTTCACATTTGACCCTTTTTCTACTAGTGACCACCTTTCCTTTGGCTCTTTGGAGCATCCTTCGTTTCTTCGTATCTCTACAAAATGAAGGACTCCTAGTGTTGCTGAGCTGGGGCATGCGGTAGTACTGCTCCTCAGAGCGGTAGTACCGCAGGCCCCTGCGGTAGTACCGGCCATGGGCGCGGTAGTACCGCAGATGCTCACAGTAGTACCACTTCTTGGAAGCGGTAGTACCATGGCCTCAGGCCTGCACAGCAGCACGAGCGGAAGTAGGGGTGGATGTAATTTTTTTACATCCGCGTCCTGTGCGGTAGTACCGCTCCAGGCTTGCGGTAGTACCGTGTCGGATTTTTGCATAGATCAAAACTCAGCGGAAGTAGCCACGGGTGTATTTTTATATGTCCGTGCCTTCCCAGCCTAGACTATTCCTGCCGTGTGGTAGTACCGCAAAGGGGGCGCGGTAGTACCACGCCAGCGGTTCTACCGTCCTCTGCCTCATCGCATCAGGACTAGTCCCAGGCCCTGTCGTGCCAGCGGTAGTACCGCGGTGCCTCGCGGTAGTACCGCGGGCCTTTGCGGTAGTGATACGTCTCCAACGTATCTATAATTTTTGATTGCTCCATGCTATTATATTATCTGTTTTGGATGTTAATGGGCTTTATTTTACACTTTTATATTATTTTTGGGACTAACCTATTAACCGGAGGCCCAACCCAAATTGCTGTTTTTTGCCTATTTCAGTATTTCGTAGAAAAGGAATATCAAACGGAGTCCAAACGGAATGAAACCTTCGGGAGCGCGATTTTTGGAACAAACATGATCCAGAGGACTTGGAGTGGACGTCAAGCAACCAATGAGGCGGCCACAAGGTAGGGGGCACGCCCTCCACCCTCGTGGGCCCCTCGTGGCTCCACCGACCTACTTCTAACTCCTATATATATCTACGTACCCCGCAAACATCCAGGAGCACCACGAAAACCTAATTCCACCACCGCAACCTTCTGTACGCAAGAGATCCCATCTTGGGGCCTTTTCCGGAGCTCCGCCGGAGGGGGCATTGATCACAGAGGGCCTCTACATCAACTCCATGGCCCCTCGGATGATGTGTGAGTAGTTTACCTCAGACCTTCGGGTCCATAGTTATTAGCTAGATGGCTTCTTCTCTCTATCTCTTTGGATCTCAATACAAAGTTCTCCTTGGTTTTCTTGGAGATCTATTCGATGTAACTCTTTTTGCGATGTGTTTGTTGAGATCCGATGAATTGTGGGTTTATGATCAAGTTTATCTATGAACAATATTTGAATCTTCTCTGAATTCTTTCATGTATGATTGGTTATCTTTGCAAGTCTATTCGAATTATCAGTTTGGTTTGGCCTACTAGATTGATCTTTCTTGCAATGGGAGAAGTGCTTAGCTTTGGGTTCAATCTTGCGGTGCTCGATCCCAGTGACAGAAAGGGAAATGACACGTATTGTATTGTTTCCATCGAGGATAAAAAGATGGGGTTTATATCATATTGCATGAGTTTATCCCTCTACATCATGTCATCTTGCTTAAGGCGTTACTCTGTTCTTATGAACTTAATACTCTAGATGCATGCTGGATAGCGGTCGATGTGTGGAGTAATAGTAGTAGATGCAGGCAGCAGCCGGTCTACTTGTCACGGACGTGATGCCTATATACATGATCATACCTAGATATTCTCATAATTATTCGCTTTTCTATCAGTTGCTCAACAGTAATTTGTTCACCCACCGTAATACTTATGCTATCTTGAGAGAAGCCACTAGTGAAACCTATGGCCCCTGGGTCTATTCTCCATCATATAAGTTTCCATTCTATTTTATTTTGCAATCTTTACTTTCAATCTATATCATAAAAATACCAAAAATATTTATCTTATTATTATCATCTCTATCAGATCTCACTCTTGCAAGTGGCCGTGAAGGGATTGACAATCCTTTTATCACGTTGGTTGCGAGGTTCTTATTTGTTTGTGTAGGTACGAGGTGACTCGCGCGTGGTATCCTACTGGATTGATACCTTGGTTCTCAAAAACTGAGGGAAATACTTACGCTGCTTTGCTGCATCACCCTTTCATCTTCAAGGGAAAACCAACGCATGCTCAAGAGCTAGCAGGTAGTACCGCTTGTATCATGCGGTAGTACCGCTCGTCGCGGGCTGAGTTAGTGGATGATTCGTCTCCAACGTATCTACTTTTCCAAACACTTTTGCCCTTGTTTTGGACTCTAACTTGCATGATTTGAATGGAACTAACCCGGACTGAGCTGTTTTCAGCAGAATTGCCATGGTGTTATTTTTGTGCATAGATAAAAGTTCTACGAATGACCTGAAAATCAACGGAAAATATTTTTGGAATATATAAAAAATACTGGCAAAAGAATTAACATCAGGGGGCTCACACCCTGTCCACGAGGGTGGGGCGCGCCCCCTGCCTCGTGGGCCCCCTGACGCTCCACCGACCTCAACTCCAACTCCATATATTCACGTTTGGGGAGAACAAAATCGGAGAGAAGGATTCATTGCGTTTTACAATATGGAGCCGCCGCCAAGCCCTAATCTCTCTCAGGAGGGCTAATCTGGAGTCCGTTCGGGGCTCCGGAGAGGAGAATCCATCGCCATCGTCATCATCAACCTTCCTCCATCGCCAATTTCATGATGCTCACTGCCATGCATGAGTAATTCCAACTTAGGCTTGCTGGACGGTGATGGGTTGGATGAGATTTATCATGTAATCGAGTTAGTTTTGTTAGGGTTTGATCCCTAGTATCCATTATGTTCTGAGATTGATGTTGCTATGACTTCGCTATGCTTAATGCCTGTCACTAGGGCCCGAGTGCCATGATTTCAGATCTGAACCTATTATGTTTTCATGAATATATGTGAGTTCTTGATCCTATCTTGCAAGTCTATAGTCACCTATTATGTGTTATGATCCGTTAACCCCGAAGTGACAATAATCGAGATACTTACCGGTGATGACTGTAGTTTGAGGAGTTCATGTATTCACTCAATGTTAATGCTTTGGTCCGGTACTCTATTAAAAGGAGGCCTTAATATCCCTTAATTTCCAATAGGACCCCGCTGCCACGGGAGGGTAGGACAAAAGATGTCATGCAAGTTATTTTCCATAAGGATATATGACTATATTGGGAATACATGCCTACATTACATTGATGAAATGGAGCTAGTTCTGTGTCACCCTATGTTGGGGATCGTAGCAGAAAATTAAAATTTTCTACGCATCACCAAGATCAATCTATGGAGTAATCTAGCAACGAGGGGAAGGAGAGTGCATCTACATACCCTTGTAGATCGCTAAGTGGAAGCGTTGCAAGAACGCGGATGAAGGAGTCGTACTCGCAGCGATTCAGATCGCGGTTGATTCCGATCTAAGCGCCGAACAACGGCGCCTCTGCGTTCAACACACGTGCAGCCCGGTGACGTCTCCCACGCCTTGATCCAACAAGGGGAGAAGGAGAGGCTGGGGAAGACTCCATCCAGCAGCAGCACGATGGCGTGGTGGTGGTGGTGGAGGAGCGCGGAACTCTAGCAGGGCTTCGCCAAGCACTACGAGAGACAAGGAGGGAGAGAGGTAGGGCTGCGCCAAGAGGGAGATGATCTCGTGTGTCTTGCAGCCCCCAATACCTTAAGTATATATAGGGGAAGGGGAAGGGCTGCGCCCCCCATCTAGGGTTCCCTCCCTAGGGGTGGCGGCAGCCCCAAAACCCATCTAGGGTTGCGGCCAAGGGGGGAGAGAGGGGGGCGCACCTAGGGTGGGCCTTAAGGCCCATCTGGACCTAGGGTTTGCCCCCTCCCACTCTCCCTTGCGCCTTGGGCCTTGGTAGGGGGGGGGGGAGCGCACCAGCCCACCTGGGGCTGGTCCCCTCCCACACTTGGCCCACATAGTCTTCTAGGGCTGGTGGCCCCACCTGGTGGACCCTCGGGACCCTCCCGGTGGTCCCAGTACGTTACCGATAGCACCTGAAACTTTTTCGGTGACCAAAACGGGACTTCCCATATATAAATCTTTACCTCCGGACCAATCAAGAACTCCTTGTGACGTCCGGGATCTCATCCAGGACTCCGAACAACATTCGGTAACCATGTACATCTATTCCCTATAACCCTAGCGTCATCGAACCTTAAGTGTGTAGACCCTACGGGCTCGGGAGTCATGCAGACATGGCCAAGACAACTCTCTGGTCAATAACCAACAACGGGATCTGGATACCCATGTTGGTTCCCACATGCTCCACGATGATCTCATCGGATGAACCACGATGTCAAGGATTCAATCAATCCCGTATACAATTCCCTTTGTCTATCGGTACGATACTTGCCCGAGATTCGATCGTCGGTATCCCGATACCTTGTTCAATCTCATTACCAGCAAGTCTCTTTACTCGTTCCGTAACACATCATCCCGTGATCAACTCCTTGGTCACATTGTGCACATTATGATGATGTCCTACCGAGTGGGCCCAGAGATACCTCTCCGTTACACGGAGTGACAAATCCCAGTCTCGATTCGTCCCAACCCAACAGACACTTTTGGAGATACCCGTAGTGCACCTCTATAGCCACCCGGTTACGTTATGACGTTTGGCACACCCAAAGCACTCCTACGGTATCCGGGAGTTGCACATCTCATGGTCTAAGGAAATGATACTTGACATTAGAAAAGCTTTAGCATACGAACTACACGATCTTGTGGTAGGCTTAGGATTGGGTCTTGTCCATCACATCATTCTCCTAATGATGTGATCCCGTTATCAATGACATCCAATGTCCATGGTCAGGAAATCGTAACCATCTATTGATCAACGAGCTAGTCAACTAGAGGCTTACTAGGGACATGGTGTTGTCTATGTATCGACACATGTATCTGAGTTTCCTATCAATACAATTCTAGCATGGATAATAAACGATTATCTTGAACAATGAAATATAATAATAATAACTAATTTATTATTGCCTCTAGGGCATATTTCCAACAGTCTCCCACTTGCACTAGAGTCGGTAATCTAGTTCACATCGCCATGTGATTAACATTCACAGGTCACATCGCCATGTGACCAACATCCAAAGAGTTTACTAGAGTCAATAATCTAGTTCACATCACTATGTGATTAACACTCAATGAGTTCCAGGTTTGATCATGTTATGCTTGTGAGAGAGGTTGTAGTCAACGGGTCTGCAATATTCAGATCCCTATGTATTTCGCAAAACTTTATGTCATATCGTAGATGCTGCTACCACGTTCCACTTGGAGCTATTCTAAATTGTTTTTCCATTATACGTATCCGGTATCTCTACTCAGAGCTATCCGGATAGGTGTTAAGCTTGCATCGACGTAACTCTTTACGTCGAACTCTTTATCACCTCCACAACTAAGAAACATTTCCTTATTACTCTAAGGATAATTTTTTACCGCTATCTGGTGATCCACTCCTAGATCACCTTTGTATCCTCTTGCCAGACATGTGGCAAGGCACACATCAGGTGCGGTACTCAGCATGGCATACTGTATAGAGCCTATGACAAAAGCATAGGGGACGACCTTCGTCCTTCCTCTTTCTTCTGCTGTGGTCAAGCTTTGAGTCTTACTCAACTTCACACCCTTCAACTCAGGTAAGAATCCCTTTTTTGACTGATCTATTTTGAACTCCTTCAAAATCATGTCAAGGTGTGTGTTCTTTGAAAGTATCATCACGCATCTTGATCTATCTCTATAGATCTTGATGCCCAATATGTAAGCAGCTTTATCCAGGTCTTCCTTTGAAAATCACTCTTCAAACAACCGTTTATGCTTTCCAGAAATTCTACATTATCTCGGATCAACAATATGTCATCCACATATACTTATCAGAAATGTTGTAGTGCTCCCACTCACTTTCTTGTAAATACAAGTTTCGAGCAAACATTGTATAAACCTAAAAGCTTTGATCACTCCATCAAAGCATATATTCCGACTCCGAGATGCTTGCTCTAGTCCATAGAAGGATCGCTGGAGCCAGCATACCTTTTAGCATCCTTAGGATCGACAAAACTTTGATTGTATCACATACAACTCTTTCTCATGAAAACTGGTAAGAATTTGTTTTTGACATCCATCTGTTAGATTTCATAGTCGAAAAATACAACTAATGCTAACATGATTCCGACGGACTTAAGCATCGCTACGGGTGAGAAATTCTCATCGTAGTCAACTCCTTGAACTTGTGAAAAGACTCTTTCCCACAAGTCGAGCTTCATGGACGGTAACATTACCGTCCACGTCCGTCTTCTTCTTAAAGATCCATTTATCTCAATGGCTTGCCGATCATCGGGCAAGTCCACCAAAGTCCATACTTTGTTCTGATACATGGATCCTATCTTGGATTTCATGGCTTCTAACCATTTGTCGGAATACGGGCCCACCATCGCTTCTCCATAGCTCGTAGGTTCATTGTTGTCTAACAACATGATATCTAAGACAGGATTACCATACCACTCAGGAGTAGTACATATCCTTGTCGACCTACGAGGTTCTATAGCAACTTGATCCGAAGCTTCATGATCACTATCATTAACTTCCTATTGAACAGACGTAGGCGCCACAGAAAACATCTTTCTGTGTTGCATCACTCTCTGGTTGAAGTAAAGGTTCGACAACCTCATCAAGTTCTATCTTCCTCCCACTCAATTCTTTCGAGAGAAACTCCTTCTCGAGAAAGGACCCGTTCTTAGCGACAAACAATTTGCCCTCGGATCTGAGATAGAAGGTATACCCAACTGTCACCTTTGGGTATCCTATGAAGATGTGTTTGTCCGCTTTTGGGTTCGAGCTTCTCCGGCTGAAGCCTTAAGCATCGCAGCCCCAAAAATTAAGAAACGACAATTTTTGGTTTCTTGCCAAACCATATTCATACGAGGTCGTCTCAACGAACTTAGATGGTGTCCTATCTAAAGTGAATGTAGCTGTCTCTAACGCATATCCTCAAAATGAAAACGGTAGATCGGTAAGAGACATCATAGATCGCACCATATCTCATAAGGTTCGATTACGACGTCCGGACACACCATTACCCTGTGGTGTTCCTGGTGGCTTCAACTGTGAAACAATTCCACAATGTCTTAAGTGATTGCCAAACTCATAACTCAGAAATTCTCATTGATCAGGTCGTAGGAATTTGATCTTCTTGTTATGATGGTTCTTAACTTCAGTCTGAAACCGCTTGAACTTTTCAAATGTTTCAGACTTGTGCTTCATTAAGTAAATATACCTATATCTACTCAAATCGTCAGTGAAGATGAGAAAATAGCGATATCCACCGCACGCTTCAATTCTCATTGGATCACACGCATCAGCATGTATGATTTCCAACAAGTCACTTGCCCGTTTCATTGTGCCTGAAAACGGGGTCTTAGTCATCCTGCCCACGAGGCATGGCTCGCATGTGTCAAGCGATTCAAAATCAAGTGACTCCAAACATCCATCGACACGGAGTTTCTTCATGCATCTTACGCCAATATGACCTAAGCGGCAGTGGCACAAGAAAGTGGTACTATCTACATCTTTTGGCGTGGACATGTGTATTACCACGACCGAGATTCACTGAACCATTCACATAGGGTGCATGACCATGAAAGGTAGTATTCATGTAAACGGAATAACCATTATTCTCTAACTTGAATGAATAACCGTATTGCAATGTGCATGATCTAATCATATTCATGCTCAACGTAGACACCTGATAACATTTATCTAGGTTCAATACTAATCCCGAAGGCAGATGGAGTGTGTGATGGTGATCTCATCAACTTTGGAAACACTTCCAACACACATCGTCACCTCGCCCTTAGCCAGTCTCCGTTTAGTCCGTAGCTTTTGCTTCAAGTCACCAATAATAGCAACTGAACCGGTATCCAATACCCAGGTGCTACCAGGAGTACTAGTGAGGTACACATTAATAACACGTATATACTTTGTTGAAGTTGCCAGCCTTCTTATCTACCATGCATTTGGGGTAATTCCGCTACCAGTGACCGTTCCCCTTACAATAGAAGCACTTAGTCTCGGGTTTGGGTTCAACCTTGGGTTCCTTCACTGGAGCGACAACTGGTTTGCCATCCATGAAGTTTCCCTTCTAGCCCTTGCCCTTCTTGAAACCAATGGTCTTGTTAAACCATCAACACTTGATGCTCCTTCTTGATTTCTACCTTTTGCGGTCTTAAGCACCGCGAACAGCTCCGGGATCAACTCCATCCCTTGCATGTCATAGTTCATCACAAAGATCTAGTAGCTTAGTGGTAGTGGCTAGAGAACTCTATCAATCACTATCTTATCTGGAAGTTTAACTCCCACTTGATTTAAGTGATTGTAGCACCCAGACATTCTGAGCACATGCTCACTAGCTGAGCTATTCTCCTCCATCTTGTTGGCAAAAGAACTTGTCAGAGGTCCCATACCTCTCAACACGAGCATGAGCCTGAAATCCCAATTTCAGCTCTTGGAACATCTCATATGTCTTATGGCGTTCAAAATGTCATTGGAATCCCAATTCTAAGCCGTAAAGTATGGTGCACTAAACTATCAAGTAGTCATCAGGATGTGTCTGTCAGGTGTTCACAACATCCACAGACGACGTTGTAGGGGTTTGCACATCGAGCGGTGCATCAAAGACGTAAGCCTTCTGTGTAGCAGTGAGGACACTCCTCGGACTACGGACCCAGTTCGCATCATTGCTTACCATATCTTTCAACTTAGTCTTTCTCTAGGAACGTATTGAAAACAGGGAGCTACAACGTGAGCTATTTATCTACAACATATTTGCAAAGACAATTTAGACTATGTTCATGATAATGAAGTTCATCTAATCAAATTATTTAATGAACTCCCACTCAGATAGACATCCCTCTAGTCATCTAAGTGAAACATGATTCGAGTCAACTAGGCCGTGTCCGATCATCACGTGAGACGGACTAGTCATCATCGGTGAACATCTTCATGTTGATTGTATCTTCTATACGACTCATGTTCGACCTTTTGGTCTTCCGTGTTCTGAGGCCATGTCTGTACATGCTAGGCTCGTTAAGTCAACCTAAGTGTATTGCGTGTGTAAATCTGGCTTACACCCGTTGTATTCGAACGTTAGAATCTATCACACCCGTTCATCACGTGGTGCTTCGAAACAACGAACCTTCACAACGGTGCACAGTTAGGGGGAACACTTTCTTGAAATTATTACGAGGGATCATCTTATTTAAGCTACCGTCGTTCTAAGCAAATAAGATGTAAAACATGATAAACATCACATGCAATCAAATAGTGACATGATATGGCCAATATCATTTTGCTCCTTTGGATCTCCATCTTCGGGGTGCCATGATCATCATCGTCACCGGCATGACACCATGATCTCCATCATCATGATCTCCATCATCGTGTCTTCATGAAGTCGTCTCGTCAACTATTACTTCTACTACTATGGCTAACGGTTTAGCAATAAAGTAAAGTAATTACATGACATTTAAGTTGACACACAGGTCATAAATAAATTAAGAAAACTCCTATGGCTCCTGCCGGTTGTCATACTCATCGACATGCAAGTCGTGATTCCTATTACAAGAACATGATCAATCTCATACATCACATATATCATTCATCACATCCTTTTGGCCAATCACATCACACGGCACATGCTACAAAAACAAGTTAGACGTCCTCTAATTGTTGTTGCAAATTTTTATGTGGCTGCTATAGGTTTCTAGCAAGAATGTTTCTTACCTACGCCAAAACCACAACGTGATATGCCAATTTCTATTTACCCTTCATAAGGACCCTTTTCATCGATTCCAATCCGACTAAAGTGGGAGAGATAGACACCCGCTAGCCACCTTATGCAACTAGTGCATGTCAGTCGGTGGAACCTGTCTCACGTAAGAGTACGTGTAAGGTCGGTCCGGGCCGCTTCATCCCACGATGCTGCCGAATCAAGATAAGACTAGTAACGGCAAGTAAATTGACAAAATCGACGCCCAGAACAACTTGTGTTCTACTCGTGCATAGAAACTACGCATAGACCTGGCTCTGATACCACTGTTGGGGATCGTAGCAGAAATTTAAAATTTTCTATGCATCACCAACATCAATCTATGGAGTAACTAGCAACGAGGGCAAGGAGAGTGCATCTACATACCCTTGTAGATCGCTAAGCGGAAGCATTGCAAGAACGCGGATGAAGGAGTCGTACTCGCAGCGATTCAGATCACGGTTGATTCCGATCTAAGCGCTGAACAACGGCGCCTCCGCGTTCAACACACGTGCAGCCTGGTGACATCTCCCACGCCTTGATCCAGCAAGGGGAGAAGGAGAGGTTGGGGAAGACTCCATCCAGCAGCAGCACGACGACGTGGTGGTGGTGGAGGAGCGCGGAACTCCAGCAGGGCTTCGCCAAGCACTACAAGAGACGAGGAGGGAGAGAGGTAGGGCTGCGCCAAGAGGGAGATGATCTCATGTGTCATGCAGCCCCCAATACCTCAAGTATATATAGGGGAAGGGGAGGGGCTGTGCCCCCATCTAGGGTTCCCTCCCTAGGGGTGGCGGCAGCCCCAAAACCCATCTAGGGTTGTGGCCAAGGGGGGAGAGAGGGGGGCGCACCTAGGGTGGGCCTTAAGGCCCATCTAGACCTAGGGTTTGCCCCCTCCCACTCTCCCTTGCGCCTTGGGCCTTGGTGGGGGGGGGGGTGCACCAGCCCACCTGGGGCTGGTCCCCTCCCACACTTGGCGCACACAGCCTTCTAGGGCTGGTGGCCCCACCTGGTGGACCCCCGGGACCCTCCCGGTGGTCCCGGTACGTTACCGATAGCACCCGAAACTTTTCTGGTGACAAAACGGGACTTCCCATATATAAATATTTTCCTCCGGACCATTCCAGAACTCCTCGTGACGTCCAGGATCTCATCTGGGACTCCGAACAACATTTGGTAACCACGTACATCTATTCCCTATAACCCTAGCGTCATCGAACCTTAAGTGTGTAGACCCTACGGGCTCGGGGGTCATGCAGACATGGCCGAGACAACTCTCCGGTCAATAACCAATAGTGGGATCTGGATACCCATGTTGGTTCCCACATGCTCCATGATGATCTCATCGGATGAACCACGATGTCAAGGATTCAATCAATCCCGTATACAATTCCCTTTGTCTATCGATACGATACTTGCCCGAGATTCGATCGTCGGTATCCCGATACCTTGTTCAATCTCGTTACCGGCAAGTCTCTTTACTCGTTCCGTAACACATCATCCTGTGATCAACTCCTTGGTCACATTGTGCACATTATGATGATGTCCTACCAAGTGGGCCCAGAGATACCTCTCCGTTACACGGAGTGACAAATCCTAGTCTCGATTCATGCCAACCCAATAGACACTTTCAGAGATACCCGTAGTGCACCTTTATAGCCACCCAGTTACGTTGTGAAATTTGGCACACCCAAAGCACTCCTACAGTATCCGGGAGTTGCACAATCTCATGGTCTAAGGAAATGATACTTGACATTAGAAAAGCTTTAGCATACGAACTACACGATCTTGTGCTAGGCTTAGGATTGGGTCTTGTCCATCACATCATTCTCCTAATGATGTGATCCCGTTATCAACGACATCCAATGTCCATGGTCAGGAAACCATAACCATCTATTGATCAACGAGCTAGTCAACTAGAGGCTTACTAGGGACATGGTGTTGTCTATGTATCCACACATGTATCTGAGTTTCCTATCAATACAATTCTAGCATGGATAATAAACGATTATCATGAACAATGAAATATAATAATAATAACTAATTTATTATTTCCTCTAGGGCATATTTCCAACACCCTATGTTATAACTATTGCATGAGTAATCACATCCGACATAATTATCCATCACTGATCCATTTCCTACGATCTTTTCACACATTGTTCTTCGCTTATTTACTTTTCCGTTGCTACTGTTACAATCACTATAAAACGAAAACTATTACTCTTGCTACCGTTACTGCTACTATCATATTACTTTGCTACTAAATACTTTGCTGAGGATATTAAGTTTCTAGGTGTGGTTAAATTGACAACTCAGCTTCTAATACTTGAGAATATTCTTTGGCTCCCCTTATGTCAAATCAATAAATTTGGGTTGAATACTCTACCCTCGAAAACTGTTGCGATCCCCTATACTTGTGGGTTATCAAGACTATTTTCTCGCGCCATTGCCGAGGAGCATAGCTCTATTCTTTGAGTCACTTGGGATTTATATCTGCTGATCACTATGAAGAACTTGAAAGATAAAAGAACCAAGATTTTTCCCTCAACTACGAGGGGAGGTAAGGAACTGCCATCTAACTCTGCACTTGATTCGCCTTCTGTTTTGAGTAAACTTGCGACACCTACTCCTGCTATTCATTGTGATATGTCGCATGTTATTGATGATGCCACTTCTACATTGTATGATACTTATGATGAAACTACTTCTATGCTTGATAATACTGTGCCACTAGGTGAATTTCTTGATGAACATATTGCTAGGGCTAGAGAGAATGAAATTATTGAAACTGATAATATTGATGAAAATGATGATGAAGATTCTCCCCCTAGATATGAATTGCCTGTTGTGCCTGAGGGTTATGTTATGGATGAAGAAACTGCTAGAGACTTTTTAGCTTGCAATGATAGATATGATCTTAAAAATTATTAGCTAAGCTTAAAGAAAAGTCTTTGAATGCTAGAATGAAGTATGACCCTGCTTTTGCTACTTCACCTATCTTTATTTCCGATAAGGATTATGATTTCTCTCTCGACCCTGAGTTAATTACTTCGGTTGAATCTGATCCTTTTTATGGCTATGAATCTGAAATTGTTGTGGCACATCTTACTAAATTAAATGATATAGCCACCCTGTTCACTAATGATGAGAAAACTCGCTATTACTTTATCCTTAAGTTGTTTCCGTTCTCATTAAAGGGTGATGCTAAAACATGGTTTAATTCTCTTGATCCTAGTTGTGTGCGTAGTCCCCAGGATATGATTTATTACTTCTCTGCTAAATATTTCCCCGCTCATAAGAAACAAGCTGCCTTAAGGGAAATATATAATTTTGTGCAAATTGAAGAAGAGAGTCTCCCACAAGCTTGGGGGAGGCTTCTTGAATTACTTAATGCTTTGCCTGGTCATCCTCTCAAGAAAAATGAAATACTTGTTATCTTTTATAATGGACTAACCGATACTTCCAGAGACCACCTGGATAGTTGTGCTGGTTGTGTTTTCAGGGAAAGAGCTGTTGATCAAGCTGAATTGCTATTGAATAATATGTTGAGTCATGAAAATGACTGGACACTTCCTGAACCAACTCCTAAGCCAACTCTGAAGAAAAGGGTATTCTATTTCTCAGTCCTGAAGATATGCAAGAGGCAAAGAAATCTATGAAAGAAAAAGGTATTAAAGCTGAAGATGTTAAGAATTTACCACCTATTGAAGAAATACATGGTCTTGATAACCCAACACAGGTAGTAAAGGTAAACTATCTCTATAGATTTGATGAAGGTGATAATTTTATTGTTAAACAAGAAAACTTCAATGCTTATGTTGGTAGACAATTAAAACGCAATGCTGATATGCTTGAACACTTGAGTGATTATATGTCTAGAGTTAAAGGTGAACTTAAACTCATTAGTAAACATGCTTCTATGGTTACCATTCAAGTAGAACAAGTACTTAAAGCTCAGAATGATTTGCTCAATGAATTAAATAATAAGAAAAATGATAATGATGTTAGAGTTATGACTAGAGGGGGTAAAATGACTCAGGAACCTTTGTATCCTGAGGGTCACCCCAAGAGATTTGAGCAAGATTCTCAGAGAACTAATATTGATGCACCTAGTTCTTCTAAGAATAAGAAAAAGAAAAATGATAGGACTTTGCATGCTTCTAGTGAACCTGTTGTTAACACACCTGAGAATCCCAATGATATTTGCATTTCTGATGCTAAAACACAATCTAGTAATGAACATGAACCTAGTGATAATGTTAATGATGACGTTCATGTTGATGCTCAACCTAGCAATGGTAATGATGTAGAGATTGAACCCGCTGTTGATCTTGATAACCCACAATCAAAGAATCAATGTTATGATAAGAGAGACTTTGTTGCTAGGAAGCACGGTAAAGAAAAAGAACCATGGGTTCAGAAACCCATGCCCTTTCCTCCTAAACCGTCCAAGAAAAAGGATGATGAGGATTTTGAGCGCTTTGCTGAAATGATTAGACCTATCTTTTTGCATATGCGTTTGACTGATATGCTTAAAATGAACCCTTATGCTAAGTACATGAAGGATATTGTTACAAATAAAAGAAAGATACCGGAAGCTGAAATTTCCACCATGGTTGCTAATTACACTTTTAAAGGTGGAATACGAAAGAAACTAGGAGATCCAGGAGTACCAACTATACCATGCTCCATTAAGAGAAACTATGTTAAAACTGCTTTATGTGATCATGGAGCCGGTGTTAGTGTTATGCCTCTCTCTTTATATTTTAGACTTGATTTGAATAAGTTGACACCTACTGAAATATCTTTGCAAATGGATGATAAATCAACTACTATACCTGTCGGTATTTGTGAGGATGTGCCTGTTGTGGTTGCAAATGTTACTATTTTAACGGACTTTGTTATTCTTGATATCCTTGAGGATGATAGTATGTCGATTATCCTTGGAAGACCCTTTTTGAATATTGCAGGAGTTGTTATTGATTGCAACAAAGGAAATGCCACTTTTCATGTTAATGGTAATGAGCATACGGTACACTTTCCGAGGAAACAACCTCAAGTCCACATTATCAATTCTATTGGAAAATTTTCAACTATTATTATTGGAGGTTTTGAATTTCCTCTTCCTACTGTCAAGAAGAAATATGATATTCTTATTGTTGTGGATGTGCATATCCCCGTTGAGGTAACCTAGTGTTATTCGAAATTTCTTCGGTTTTCATGCAATTCAGAATGAGTTTGTTAACAAGACTTGATCAACCTTGTTAGTGGATTCCTTTTGATGAGCATGAGATGGATGAAGTTAGAAAGCACAACTCTCTGTACCCTCTTTTTACTTTCTGTTATTCAGATTAAATAAAGCAAAAATAGTATTTTCTGTCTATTTTATGAATTATCCTTGCAATAAAAAATACCCCGAAAATAAAAGTTCTCCAAATGCCTTGAAAATGAAATATGATTTTTTCCGGAATATTTAAGAATTATTGGCACTGAAAACACATCAGGGGGACCCACCGTGTGCCCACGAGGGTGGAGGGCGTGCCCTACCCCCCTGGGCGCGCCCCTGCCTCATGGACCCCATGTGGGTCCCCTCCACTTATTCTTGCACCCACACACTTCGTCTTCCTCCAGAAAAAATCACCCACCAGCTCAATCCCGTGTTCTAGCTCATCTTGCTGCCATTTTCGATCTCCTTGCTCAAAGCTCCATTCACAAAACTGCTTTGGGGGATTGTTCTTCGGTATGTGACTCCTCCAATGGTCCAATTAGTTTTTGTTCTAGTGCTTTATTTATTGCAAATTTTTTCTGGTTAGGTGACCCTGTTCTTGAGCTTGCATGTCAAATTTATGTGGTCAAAAGTAATTTCAATGCATGATATAGCCTCTAGGCACTTGTAGGAGTAGTTGCTATCAATTTTGTTGAGTTTGGTTCACTTTTATTTTGAGTCACTAAAAATTTCAGAAATTTTTCAGAGCAAGAAATATGTTTAGGAAAATTTACCAAGGTGGTTCCTCAAGGAAGCAAGGCCCAAGGCCCGCAATACGCGAGCCGGACAATGAACTACCAAGGGAGGCTCAAGTGCGGCCTTGTGAATGGCCGTCAGAAGATTTCATGGTCCAGGCAGGCATCAAGGAAGAATTTGGCAGATATGTGCGCAACGCTGATCTTGAGAGCTTCATGTCAGACAAGTGCCGACAATACCTCTATTTAACTAATTCATTAGGTTTAAACTTACATCTTCGCGCAATTCTCACAATGTCCTATTTGATCTTTATGAGAAATCTTATACCATGGACTTAGAAGATTTTAATACTGCTTGTAAACTCCCGTAGTGGGGTAGTGCTAGTGAACCTCGCAAATCGGAATTTAAAGAATTTCTTGCTAGTATCACTGTAGGGGAATCTAGAGAAATAATACAAGCTACCATAGGGAGCATTCATTTTCCTGTCATACATTATTTTGCTCTCTTTATAGGTAGAAGCATAAACGGTAAGGATGAGGCATGTCATATGTGTGTTACGGATCTTAGTGTTCTCAAGAGTGCTGTATTTGGAGATAAACACTACAACTTGGGGGCTATTGTTGCACGTAGGTTGCATCTTAATGGTTTAACTGGAGATTTGTTTGGTGGAATTTATGCAACTCGTGTAGCTAACTTTCTTGATATACCCATACGCGGGGATGATATTGAGTTGCCTCTTGCTTATCTAGATTATAATGCTATGGTTCGCCATCAGTTTGTTGAGAGGAACGATCAGTTCCTCCAATACCGACTAATCTTTGATAGATGGCGTACCGTCCATGTTGCTCTCCCTGCTCCTGCTTTCTTTGATTTTCAGACAAAAGGGAGATATGTCATAACCAGGGAGGAGGCGAACGAGTACGAGAGGAGGACGGAGGCAGCGCGCCTCCAAGCTGCAGCTCATGAGGCAATTGTCGCTGCATCTCAGTACGAACCCAGCTACAACTTTGATCCATGGGCATAGACCAACTTAGGCCAAAGGCCTAAGCATGGGGGAGTACGTATTTCTCACCGACATTACATTCAGGTTCACACACTCATTCTAATTGTCGGTGCTCATACTTTTTCATTGTAATATCCATGCTAGTTTATTTTCTTTTTAAAGCTTTCTTCTTGTGTGTTTGAAAAACCTTAAGAAAAACAAAAAAAATTAGTTGTAGCTTGTAGCTAGTTTACTTTCCATGCTTATAGTAGTAGTAATTAAAAAGAAAACCCACAAAGATTTCTCATTCTTCTTTTGCTTGTTGGGAGCTTTCCTGTGTAAATAGTTTTGTTTCTTTTCTTTTTCTTTGGGGGTCGAAAGGAGAAGACCATGATGAAAATGTTGAGTGGCTCTCATATGCATTATTGTTGATCTAACAAAGAGCCCATATTACCTTGTCTTCTCCCGTGTATTGAATGCTTGCAGATTCCAGCTTAGTCCAATGCACGCGCACTATTATTATTATCCACACCGTTCGGTCGTGCAAAGTGAAAGGCAATAATGACGATATATGATGAACTAGTTGAGATGAGAAAAGCTGGTGTGAACTCGACCTCTCTTGTTTTTGTAAATATGATTAGTTCATCGTTCCCGATTCAGCCTATTATGAATGAAACAAGTTTGCAATGACAATTATAGATTATAGTTGCTCATGCCATACTTAATTTGCTAGGAGTTTATAATGGTTTACCTTGCGTGCCAACATGCTATTAAAATGGTTGTGATGTGGTCTGATAGGGTGGTATCCTCCTTTGAACGATTCGAGTGGCTTGACGCGGCACATGTTCACGCATGTAGTTGAAACAAAATCAACACATCCTTCACGATATTTATGTTCATGGTGAATTATATCCTACTCACGCTTGCATTCGGTGTTGATTAATTTTAATGCATGTTCATGGGTGTTGTCGCTCTCTAGCTGGTCGCTTCCCAGTCTCTTTCTAGCCTTCACTTGTACTAAGCAGGAATACTGCTTGTGCATCAAATTCCATAAACCCCAAAAGTTATTCCATATGAGTCCACCATACCTTCCTATATACGGTATCTACCTGCCATTCCAAATAAATTTATATGTGCCAAACTCTAAACCTTCAAATAAAAATTATGTTTTGTATGCTCGAATAGCTCATGTATCAACTAGGGCTGTCTGTATCTTCCATGATAGGCAGGTTATTCTCAAGAGGAGTGGACTCCGCTCCTCACTCATGAGAAAATGGCTGGTCATCAGGATGCCCAGTCCCATGCTCAAATCAAATCAAAATAATTGCAAACAAAACTCCCCCAAGATTGTTGTTAGTTGGAGGCACCCATTGTTTCGGGCAAGCCATGGATTGATGCTTGTTGGTGGTGGGGGAGTATAATCTTTACCATTCTACTTGGGAACCGCCTATGATGTGTGTAGCATGGAAGATATTGAGATATCTCAGTTGTTATGTTGACAATGAAAGTATACCGCTCAAAATATTATTCATCTCTATTTCAAAATCAAGCTCTGGCACCTCCACAAATCCCTGCTTCCCTCTGCGAAGGGCCTATCTATTTACTTTTATGTTGAGTCATCATCCTCTTATTAAAAAGCACCAGTTGGAGAGCACCGCTGTCATTTGCATGTACTATTATTAGTTTACATTGAGTATGACTTGACTGGATCTCTTTTACCATGAATTACAATTTCTAGTCAGCCCTTGATCTTTAGGGGTGCTCTGCATTTATGTTTTGCGGTCTCAGAAAGGGCTAGCAAGATACCATCTTGTTATATCATATTATGATTGTTTTGAGAAAGTGTTGTCATCCGAGATTTATTATTATTGCTCGCTAGTTGATTATGCCATTGATATGAGTAAACATGAGACCTAAATGTTATTGTGAATATGGTTAGTTCATAATATTTGATGAAAACTTGAATGCTGGCTTTACATATTTACAACAACAAGAGCAAACAGAGTTTGTAAAAGTTTTTCTTTATCACTTTCAGTTTATCAACTGAATTGCTTGAGGACAAGCAAAGGTTTAAGCTTGGGGGAGTTGATACGTCTCCAATGTAACTACTTTTCCAAACACTTTTGCCCTTGTTTTGGACTCCAACTTGCATGATTTGAATGGAACTAACCCGGACTGGCGTTGTTTTCAGCAGAATTGCCATGGTGTTATTTTTGTGCACAAATAAAAGTTCTTGGAATGACCTGAAAATCAACGGAGAATATTTTTGGAATATATAAAAAATACAGGCGAAAGAATTAACGTCACGGGGCCCACACCCTATCCACGAGAGTGGGGGCGCGCCTACCCTCCTGGGCGTGCCCCCTGCCTCATGGGCCCCCTGAGGCTCCACCGACCTCAACTCCAACCCCATATATTCACGTTCGGGGAGAAAAAACCCGGAGAGAAGGATTCACCGCATTTTACGATACGGAGCCGCCGCCAAGCCCTAATCTCTCTCGGCAGGGCTGATCTGGAGTCCGTTCGGGGCTCCGGAGAGGGGAATCCGTCGCCATCGTCATCATCAACCTTCTTCCATCACCAATTTCATGATGCTCACCGCCGTGCGTGAGCAATTCCATCGTAGGCTTGCTGGACGGTGATGGGTTGGATGAGATTTATCATGTAATCGAGTTAGTTTTGTTAGGGTTTGATCCCCAGTATCCATTATGTTCTGAGATTGATGTTGCTATGACTTTGTTATGCTTAATGCTTGTCACTAGGGCCCGAGTGCCATGATTTCACATCTGAACCTATTATGTTTTCATGAATATATGTGAGTTCTTGATCCTATCTTGCAAGTCTATAATCACTTATTATATGTTATGATCCGTTAACCCCAAAGTGACAATAATCGGGATACTTACCAGTGATGACTGTAGTTTGAGGAGTTCATGTATTCATATGTGTTAATGCTTTGTTCCGGTATTCTATTAAAAGGAGGCCTTAATATCCCTTAGTTTCCAATAGGACCCCGCTGCCACGGGAGGGTAGGACAAAAGATGTCATGCAAGTTCTTTTCCATAAGCACGTATGACTATATTCGGAATACATGCCAACATTACATTGATGAATTGGAACTAGTTCTGTGTCACCCTATGTTATAACTATTGCATGAGGAATCACATAGGACATAATTATCCATCACTGATCCATTGCCTACGAGCTTTTCACATATTGTTCTTCGCTTATTTACTTTTCCGTTGCTACTGTTACAATCACTATAAAACCAAAACTATTACTTTTGCTACCATTACTGCTACTATCATATTACTTTGCTACTAAATACTTTTCTGCAGATATTAAGTTTCCAGGTGTGCTTGAACTGACAACTCAGCTGCTAATACTTGAGAATATTCTTTGGCTCCCCTTGTGTCGAATCAATAAATTTGGGTTGAATACTCTACCCTCGAAAACTGTTGCGATCCCCTATACTTGTGGGTTATCAATGGATAACAGTTGGATTTGTTCTTTCACTATAAAAGGGGAGTCTTCTTCTCCGAGTTGATTACCTCTTCCACCCCAAGCTCTATTGTTGCTCTAAGCTCCATTTTTGACCGATCTCTGTCCCTAGCCAATCAAACTTGTTGATTTTCTAGGGATTGGTTGAGAAGACCCCGATCTACACTTCCACCAAGAGAAATTTAATTCCCCGCACTAATCCCTTGCGGATCTTGTTACTCTTGGGTGTTTGAGCACCCTAGATAGTTGAGGTTACCGCAGAGCCATATTCCATTGTGGTGAAGCTTCGTGGTGTTGTGGGGAGCCTCCAATTAAGTTATGGAGATTGCCCCAACCTTGTTTGTAAAGGTTCGGTCGCCGCCTCCAAGGGCACCAATAGTGAAATCATGGCATCTCGCATTGTGTGAGGGCGTGAGGAGAATATGGTGGCCCTACTGGCTTCTTGGGGAGCATTGTGTCTCCACATCGCTCCAACGGAGACGTACTTCCCCTCAAAAGGAAGGAACTTCGGTAACACATCCTCGTCTTCACCGCATCCACTCTTGGTTATCTCGTACCTCTACTTGTGCAAGCTTATATTGTGTTGCATCTCATGCTTTCTTGTTTACTTGTTGTTGTTGCATCATATAGGTTGCTTACCTAGTTGCATATCTAGACAACCTACTTTGATGCAAAGTTGAAATTGGTAAAGAAAAGCTAAAAATTGTTAGTTGCCTATTCACCCCCTCTAGTCAACTATATCGATCCTTTCAATTGGTATCAGAGCCTCGTCTCTCTATGAAGGACTTCACCGTCCGAAGATTATGGTTGACACCGTAGATGGTGAGGAAGAGCACTCTAATGTGATTCCGTCCTCGTCTACGGCTGATGGGGGAACCTCGGTCTCATGTGAGGAGCTCAATGTGGCCTTGGACACATTTAAAACCTCCATGACGGCCGAGGTCAAAGGCGTGCTTAAGAACTTTCTTGATGGTCTTAAATTGTCCACTGCACCATTGGAAGTTGTCGATCCCACTAACAAGGTGACGGATGCTAGCTCCGACAAGGGGTAAGCTTCTAGTGATAAAGTTCCTTTGTCTAGTGGTAAAAGTGGAAACGACATCTTTGCCCATGTTGAACCTCCTCTCACTTATGGAGGACCTGTTCCCTCCACTCACTTAAATCATGCAGGTCCTCCTCCTAAGATTGTGAAAAATGAGGATTTTGACTCTTGGGTCTATCGCTTTAAACATCATTTAAATCATGTCAATACTAATCTTTGGAGAATCATTGAGCAAGGTTTCTATCTGCATGACCCAAGCAACTTCACCCCTAGAGAAGCCGTGGATCATCAATTCAACAAGAATGCTCTCTTCATCATCCAAGATGCAATTCTAGCCGAAGATATTGCACATCTTCGGCCTTTCACCATGTCCAAGGAAGCATGACACCATGTTGTTTCCCTTTACAAGGGAAGCGCAAGCATTCAACGCTCCAACTATGAAGTGGTGCAAGATGAAGCCGATGAATTTGCAATGAATGAAGGTGAAGAACCTCGTGAGCTTTATCGAAGATCAACCACTCTCGCCGTCTCACTCCGAGATCATGTGAGCAAGGACACAAATGACGATCAAGCACAAGTTTCTCAAAGCCATGATGCCTTACCATAAGGCCATGTCCTCCGTCATCCGTCAGAGGCCGGACTTCCACACCTTGTCCTCAAGTGAAGTGTTGGATGAGTTTGTGGCAGTGAGTATCTTGGATAAGACCGCCGACAATGCAGTGTTGCGTTCTCAAAGAGCAAAGAAGCCAACCTTGCCTTGAAGGCCAAGGCGAGTGTGGAAGAAGAGGATGAAGAGGATGAATAGGAGAGCAACCCCGAAGATACAAAATATGCTTATCGTGAGCACATGGCTCTCGCTTCAAGACAATTTTGGAGCAAGAAGAACACAAGGCCCAACTTCAACAAGAACAACTCAAGTGGCACGAAGGGCAAGCAACATGTGAGGACTTGCTATAATTGTGGAAATGTGAGCCATTTTGTTGCGAAGTGACCATATGAGAATAGGGAAGACAATGGTGACAAGCTCATATGAAAAGACAAGGCCAAGTCCTTCCCCAACAAGAGCAACTTCACCAAGAAGACTCCTCCCAAGGGGTTGGTGGCACAAGAAGAGTACAATGAGGATGATGACAATGATGAAGACGGTGAGACGGTGGCCATGGCCTCCGTTACCATTGCAACAACTCCACGGGTGTCCCTCTTCCACTCACCGAACGAGAACATCACTGCCAAGTGCCTCATGTCCAAAGCCACCAACAAGGTAACCCCCAAAATCATAACTACCATCACTACTAATCCCTCTTTGACGGATTGCATTGATGAAAGTGAGGGGTATAATGAGGAAGAAAATGAATTTGAGTATTTTATAAGTAAGCTCAAGGGTAAATCCAAGAAGCACTTTGTTGCTCTCTTGGAACAACTTGGGTGAAGCCAATTACATGATCGAGGCTCACAAAGACACCATCTCTAAGATGGAGGGACATATTCGTGACTATGCCGATGAGATATTAGATCTCTCTAATGCTCTTGAGGAAGAGTGTGGTCATCATTTGGCTCTTGAGGAATCACACGACGATGATCATGCTAAATTAAAGAAAGATCTTGATCATGCACTTGTTGTATCTCGTGTGCTCAATTCCGAAAAGGCCAAACTTGGGGTTGATCTTGCTAGACTCAAGGAGGAGTTTGATTTACTCTACAAGGCTCACAAAGCCTTGAAGGGTGCTCACGCTAACCTTAAAGAGTCTCATGATCAACTCCAAGTGAAGCTAACTAAGGAAAATGCCACTTTTCCTCATATGGTCTTAATTGATAATGCAAATGCTACTAACCCATGTTGTGAGCATGTGCATCTTGTGGAGGAGAATACTAAGTTGAAGGATCAACTTGAGAAAGGCCTTGTGTCTTGCATACAAGGTGAGAAGAACCTCAACGACCTTTTGAGCAATCAAAGGGAAGTTGTGGGCAAGGAGGGAATAGGGTTTGCTTTCAAGCCCAAGAACAAGAAGAAGAATGACAAGGCCAAACGACCTCCTCCTCTCAAGCAAAATTTTGTGAAGGAGGGAGATGGTGCTTCTAAGGATAATAAGAACAATGAGAAGGGTGGTGGTGTCAAGAAGGGCAATGCCACCCCTTCCAACAAAGCCGGCGACTTTAACCCTTCTTATGTGTTGTGCTGTGCTAGCGATGGGCATGTTTATGCTAAATTTGTTGGTTCTCCTTATGAGTACATTGAATGGTCTATTTGGGTTCCTAAGACCCTTGTTACTAACATCAAAGGACCCATTACAAAATGGGTACCTAAAACCAAGCATTGATCTCTTGTAGGTGTTTGCTTCCGGTGGGGGGTCATGGTTGCTCGATAGTGGAGCCACTAATCATATGACCGGAAGCAAGGACTTGGTGGTGGACATGCACAAGATTCCATCTATGCCCACCAATGTCGAGTGGGGTGATGCCTCATCTTCTAAGGTATTGGGTCTTGTCAAGGTAGTCATTTCTCATGATCTCAGGATCGAGAAAGTCATGCTTGTTGAGTCCCTTGCATACAAGTTACTTCCCGTTCGTCAACTTGCACTCATGGGCTTTGCCACTTTCTTTGATATTGATACCGCGGCCCTCTTGTGGAGCAAGACTCTTAAAGTAGATTTTTTTGGGCATGTCGAGAACGGTCTCTATGTGATTAACTTTTCGGAGCGACCCACTAAGACCGCGACATGCCTAATGGCTAAAGTTGATGTGGGATGGCTTTGGCATCGCCGTTTAGCCCATGTCAATATGAGATCTTTGCAAAGTATTCTCAAGGGGAACCATGTCCATGGACTAACAAATGTTAGTTTTGCCAAAGATCGTGCTTGTAGTGGTTGTATCGAAGGAAAGCTACATGAGAAGGCTCACCCTCCCACGACTATCATTTACTCGAAGAGGCCTTTGGAGCTCCTTCACTTGGATCTCTTTGGGCCTCCATCCTTTGATAGTCTTGGGGGTAGAAAGTATTGCTTGGTGATTGTGGATGATTATTCAAGATACACTTGGGTATACTTCTTCAAGAGGAAGAGTGAGACCCAACAAACCGTCATTGATTTCGCAAATGAAGCTCAGCGCCAACACAATGCAAAGATCTTGACGATAAGAAGTGACAACGGCACCAAGTTCAAGAACTACACCTTGGATGAGTTTCTTAGTGATGAGGGGATCAAGCATCAATATTCCGCACCATACACCCCTCGACAAAATGGTGTAGCGGAGAGGAAGAACCGGATGTTGATGAATGTGGCAAGGACCATGATGGCGGAGTTCAAGTCTCCATACAAATTTTGGGCCGAAGTCATCAACACCGCGTGTCATGCATCCAATCGGCTCTATCTCCGCAAAGGCTTGAACAAAACTCCATATGAGATACTCACCGGTAACAAGCCCAATCTCAAGTACTTTCGGGTGTTCGGGTGTAAGTGTTTCATTCTCAAGAAAGGTGTTCATTTGTCTAAATTTGAGGCTAGAGCTCAAGAGGGCATATTTGTTGGTTATGCTACAAACTCTCATGCTTACCGTGTCCTTAATAAGTCCACGGGTCTTATTGATGAGATGTGTAACGTGGAGTTTGATGAGAATAAGGGCTCCCAAGTGGAGCAAAGTGGCACTTGTGATGTAGGTGATGAAATTCCTCCCCAAGCCATAATAAGAATGGGTGTTGGTTTTATCCTACCCATTGAGGAACCCCTTGTGGCCGAAGGATAAGGAAAATGTTCCACTCAAGCGGAACCATCACCAACCCAAGGCCCACATGCTTCCGAAGAACAAAGTGAAGGCCCTCAACCTCATGAACAAGACCAAGGGCAAGATCAACCTCAACATGGTGGTGAATCACCAAGTGATGCCCAAGGTCAAGTTCTCTCCTCCGAGCAAGTTCAAGATCAAGACCAAGCTCAAGATCAAGAACAATCTCAAGACGATGCTCAAGATGATCAAGTAACTGCTCCTCAACTCACTCCTGAGGAGGAATTGGAGCGTCGTGCCGCCAAGATTGCATCCAAGCTCTCTACCAAGGGTCATCTCATGACAAATATGCTTGAAAGCATACTAAAGGGGTAAGCACTCGTAGACAATTGGCAAACTATTGTGAACATCATGTGTTTGTCTCTTGTGTTGAACGCCAAAAGGTCTATGAGGCGCTCGAAGATCCGGATTGGCTTAATGCCATTCATGAATAACTCAACAACTTCGAGCACAACAAGGTGTGGAGATTGGTGCCAAGGCCAACGGGGAACCATAATGTCATTGGAACTAAGTGGATATTCAAGAACAAGCAAGATGCTCATGGAATTATTGTCCACAACAAGGCTCGCTTGGTAGCACAAGGCTACTCCCAAGTTGAGGGTATCGACTACGGTGAAACCTTTGGTGCCGTTGCTCGCCTTGAATCTATTCGTTTGTTGATTGCTTATGCTTCTCATCAAAACTTCAAGTTGCAACAAATGGATGTGAAGAGTGCTTTTTCTTAATGGTCCTATTAATGAGTTGGTGTATGTCAAACTACCCCCCGGGTTCGAGGATCCCTATTTCCCCGATCATGTGTACCAACTCGATAAGGCACTCTATGGCCTTAAACAAGCCCCACGCGCATGGTATGACCACCTTACCGAGTTGTTGCAAGATCATGGGTTTCACATTGGGAAAATTGACCCCACTCTTTTTACTAAGAAGGTCAAAGGGGAGTTGTTTGTGTGCCAACTATATGTTGATGACATTATCTTTGGTTCTCCTAACAAAGCTTTCAATGAGGAATTTGCCGCTCTGATGACCTCAAAGTTCAAGATGTCCATGATGGGAGAGTTGAGGTTCTTTCTCGGGTTCAAAGTCAAGCAACGAAGACCTTCATCAACCAAGCCAAATACACTCAAGACATGCTCAAGAGATTCAAGCTAAGTTATGTCAAGACGGCTTCCACTCCAATGCCCGTCAAATGCCAACTTGACATAGATCCCAATGTAAATCGGTGGATCAAAAGGTATATTGCTCCATGATTGGCTCCTTGCTTTACCTTTGTGCATCTAGACCGGATATCATGTTGAGTGTGGGAATTTGTGCATGGTTTCAAGCCGCACCTATGGAAAGCCACCTTGTGGCGGTTAAGCTAATCTTTCGATATTTGGCTCATAACCCAAACTTTGGCTTATGGTACCCAAGAGGAGAAAACTTCAACCTTGTGGGCTATTCGGACTCCGATTGGGCGGGATACAAAGTGGATAGGAAGTCAACTTCTGGAGGGTGCCAATTCCTTGGTTGCTCTTTGGTTAGTTGGTCCTCTAAGAAGCAAAGTTGTGTGTCTCTCTCGTCCACCGAAGCGGAGTATGTGGCCGCCGGTAGTTGTTGTGCATAACTTCTATGGATGAGGCAAACTTTAAAGGATTACGGTGTCATTTGTGACAAAGTGCCTCTTTGGTGTGACAATGAAAGTGCCATCAAGATTTATCTCAACCCGGTGCAACACTTCAAGATGAAGCACATTGAGATTCGGTATCACTTCATCCGGGATCATATTAGGGGAGGGGAGATCGAGCTCAACTATGTCAACACTCATGATAACCTTGCGGATATCTTCGCGAAGCCCTTGGATGAAGCAAGATTTCGCGAGTTAAGGAATGAGCTAAATATTATTGATTCGAGCAATGTGGCTTGAACCCTTGCACACCCCACCACACTCAACTTCTTATCTTTTTAGGTGTAAGCATGGACATAGGGGGAGTGTTGTTCTCTCAATGAACTCTCCCTCCCGCCATTATGCATAAATTGATCAACTCTTCCACATTAGCCATTTTTTATGGTACTTGTGCTTCAAAGACGAGTTTTGTTCATGGGCCCAAGGATAATTCTTCGCGGTGCCATACCAATTAAGTCAAACATAGGTGGCTCCGGCCACCACCCTCTCTTTGGAGAGGTCGTGTCGTGTGTTTGGTCCTTGTTGTCTTTTGCCTTTCTTTCTTCATGCCGAGCTTGTGTTTGAGTTGCCTCGTGTGTTAGCTCTTTGGTGTGTCCGCTCGCGTGAAGGTTGCATTGCAAAGGCTGGTTTACTCTCTTGTTTGCGAAACTTGCATTTTCCTAGGTCTACGGTACTACCGTGGCTTGCCACGGTACTACCGCAGGAGCTATGCACGGTACTACCGCAACCAGCACGACAGTAATTTTTTACTGCCGCTGGAAGAGCGGTACTACCGCCCCTGGTGCGGTACTTCCACCCGGGCGGTACTACCGTGATGACCCGCGGTACTACCATGCAGTCACGAGCGTGTGGGGGTTAAGAGTGGGCAGGGGAGTTCCAACTCCCCCATACCCATTCAACTCCTTTTCCCCACGTCGTCTCTCTCTCTCTCCTGCCCAAGAACAGCGCCGGAGGACCTCACCAGATCTCCGTCTCCGGCCACTCTCCTTGCATTCCGTACGGTGGGATCGTTCCCACCACGCCCTCTTGCCATGGAACAAGGTTTCTCCCCAAACCCTCTCTCTTTGCCTCGTTGTTTTATCTCTAGGTTTTTGGGGAGATGCATGTTGTTCTTGAGATTTTAGGCCAAATCTTTGCAAGAGCAGGATGTAGGAGAGTAGTAATGCATGGAGATGCTATTTGGTATGTTTCTACATGGTAGTTTTGATCAACCGTAGTACTGCTCCATTGTCGCGGCTGTTCTCAGATCTCTTTCGTCTCGGATCTGACCCCGAGCGGTACTACCGCACCTCCCGTGCGGTTCTACCGCTCTGGTCGTTTTCACCTCATACGGTACTACCGCTCCTCAGGAGCGGTACTACCACGCGAGGCGCGGAAGTAGAATTTTACTTCCGCTCCAGGTGCGGTACTACCGTGCCATCCCGGTGCGGTACTACCGCGGCTGGAGCAGCAGTAAAGTTTTAGTTCCGCACAATGGTGCGGTACTACCGTTGAAGTTGAACCTTCCCTGTAGCAACCACCCAATGTTATTTCCACTTGTTTCCTTTGTTTTGATGTGGTCTTTGCATTGATCCTTCTCACTTATCTTGCGTGTTCTTGTGTTGTGTGTCATAGGTGGTGGCTCCGGTTCCAATGTCCGTCATTCGAACCCCGTCCGCAACATGGGCTCGAAGCGCCTGCGCAACCAAGATGAGGCTCCAGAGGGCTCCAATGCCCCCAACGCAGAACCAAGACCACTGCCACCAAGACCAGGGAGCCATCAATGGGTATGGATGAGATGCCACTAGCTGAGTTTGTCACTCGAAGGAAGATCAACCCCTATGTGAATCCCTGTGCAAACTTCAAAGGGAATTAGTTGTTCTGGACCAAACAACAGAATCTTATCTATCTAGATGTGATCAAGGTCAAGCAGAACATCTACGTGGACATGCACTGGATTGACATGAATCATATGAGGCTGGATAAGCACCGGGCATATTTTGGTGAGGCTTTGGACCTGGTGGAGCAGTTTGGCATTGAGGACTTGATCACTTTCCACTTGGAATTTGACACCGAGATTGTGGCTCAGTTCTTTGCCTCAGTCCACTTCCATATTGATGAGGCACGGACCATGACGTGGATGACCGATAGACAATGGATGACCGCTAAGTGGAAGGAGTTCATGGATCTGCTACAGGTTCGTGATGAGGGGCTCAACTCGCCCGTTGGTGTTCGCCCTCATGCCAACCCCGAGTCTGCCAACAAGAACAAGCTTCAGCAATACTATGTTGAGTAGCAGCTTCCCAATGGCAAGAAGGCGTGGGTGCTGAACCCATACTAGGAAAACGCTTATACACAGTAGCATAGTAGTAGCGCAGGAAAGAAGTAAACGCTGCTGCTATTTAGCAGTAGCGCTTTTCCAGGAAAATGCTACTAGTAACCCCATAGTAGTAGCGTTGTGAAGCAGAAAAGCGCTACTACTATGTGGGACCAAACGAGGCCACCGACTATTTTCGTAGTTGTAGCGGTGTATAGAAAAAGCGCTACTACTAACAGTTTAGTAGCAGCGCTCTATTTTTATGCGCCGCTACTGCTAGTGGGCCCTCCTTAGTAGTAGCGCTTTTTCTGGAAAGCGCTACTACTAAGTCCAATAGCAGCAGCGCTTTTTGCAAAGCAGCGCTACTGCTAGTTGCGGCTAGTGCCACCTTTTCCACCCCCTTCCCCTCCCTCCCCCCACTTTGCCCTCTCTCCCCCTCCTTTCCCCTCTTCCCTCTCCACTCTAGTTCCACCATTGTTTCTCTTCTTCTCTCTTCCTCCTACCTCTCTTCTCTCCTCATTAATGGCACCCTCCTCCATAAATGGCCTCTCTCTTTCTCCTACACCTCTCTTCTC
>NC_057794.1:555644904-555661716 GCF_018294505.1 Triticum aestivum | reverse complement strand
TGACATGCCCTCGAGTTGCTTATGTTTTGCCGAAATGTTGATTTATTTCCGTTACGGTGAATTTCAAGAAAACTCATATGTCCTAGTTTTAGGCAAGGTCATGCCAAAATTTTATATATATGACTTTGAAGCATGCATTATTTATTTCATAACCCTTTTGCTTGTTATACCGTGCAGTCGGTCATGATGGTGAGTGGATGGAAGGTGGAGCGGTACATGCAATCCACGGTGATGGACATGTATGCAAATAATCGGACTAGGATTAGATGTCCGTGTGCAAGATGCAAGGAAGGAGTCCTTTTGGACCCTTTTGATCATGGCACTTTGAAGGCGCACCTACTGATGAATGGTTTCATGGATGGCTATACTCAGTGGATAAGTGAAGAAGAAGATGATGATGAGGACGTCCACATGGCAGGGAATAACAACATGGGGCTAGACGAAGAGATGAACGATCGACCAGAAGACGATGGCGCCGGACATATCGGCGGGGAAGAGTCCGGAAATGACAACAATGCTACCTCTTGAGAACTTGCGTTGGTTTTCCCTTGAAGAGGAAAGGGTGGTGCAGCAAAGTAGCGTAAGTATTTCCCCTCAGTTTTTGAGAACCAAGGTATCAATCCAGTAGGAGGCTACGCGCGAGTCCCTCGCACCTACACAAAACAAATAAATCCTCGCAACCAACGCGATAAGGGGTTGTCAATCCCTACACGGTCACTTACGAGAGTGAGATCTGATAGATATGATAAGATAATATTTTTGGTATTTTTATGATAAAGATGCAAAGTAAAATAAAAGTAATGAAAATAACTAAGTATTGGAAGATTAATATGATAAAGATAGACCTGGGGGCCATAGGTTTCACTAGTGGCTTCTCTCAAGAGCATGAGTATTTTACGGTGGGTGAACAAATTACTGTTGAGCAATTGACAGAATTGAGCATAGTTATGAGAATATCTAGGTATGATCATGTATATAGGCATCACGTCCAAGACAAGTAGACCGACTCCTGCCTGCATCTACTACTATTACTCCACACATCGACCGCTATCCAGCATGCATCTAGAGTATTAAGTTCATAAGAACAGAGTAACGCCTTAAGCAAGATGACATGATGTAGAGGGATAAACTCATGCAATATGATAAAAACCCCATCTTGTTATCCTCGATGGCAACAATACAATACGTGCCTTGCTGCCCCTACTGTCACTGGGAAAGGACACCGCAAGATTGAACCCAAAGCTAAGCACTTCTCCCTTTGCAAGAAAGATCAATCTAGTAGGTCAAACCAAACTGATAATTCGAAGAGACTTGCAACGATAACCAATCATACATAAAAGAATTCAGAGAAGATTCAAATATTGTTCATAGATAAACTTGATCATAAACCCACAATTCATCGGTCTCAACAAACACACCGTAAAAGAAGATTACATCGAATAGATCTCCACAAGAGAGGGGGAGAACTTTGTATTGAGATCCAAAAAGAGAGAAGAAGCCATCTAGCTAATAACTATGGACCCGTAGGTCTGAGGTAAACTACTGACACTTCATCGGAGAGGCTATGGTGTTGATGTAGAAGCCCTTCGTGATCGATGCCCCCTCCGACGGAGCTCCGGAATAGGCCCCAAGATGGGATCTCGTGGATACAGAAAGTTACGGCGGTGGAATTAGGGTTTTGGCTCCTATCTGATCGTTTCGGGGTACGTAGGTATATATAGGAGGAAGAAGTACGTCGGTGGAGCAACAGGGGGCCCACGAGGGTGGAGGGCGCGCTTGGGGGGGGGGTAGGCGCGCCCCCTACCTCGTGGCCTCCCTGTTGGTTGCTTGACGTAGGGTCCAAGTCTCCCGGATCATGTTCGGTGAGAAAATCACGTTCCCGAAGGTTTCATTCTGTTTGGACTCCGTTTGATATTCCTTTTCTTCGGAACCCTAAAATAGGAAAAAAACAACAATTCTGGGCTGGGCCTCTGGTTAGTAGGTTAGTCCCAAAAAATAATATAAAAGTGTATAATAAAGCTCAATAATGTCCAAAACAGTAGATAATATAGCATGGTGCAATCAAAAATTATAGATACGTTGGAGACGTATCAAACGACGATGGAGAAGATTTCAGACACGGTGAAGAAGAGTCCGGACAGGGCGGAGAAGAGGCAGTGGTCACGCCGCAGTCTTCGATGCTACTAAGTGTAGTCGTGCAGGACCCTCATGTTCGAGACCTCCTTCGCAAGAGTACGACTAGCGAGAGAGATGCTTCTAGAGAGGAGGCCAAGCTGGCACAACTTGAAGTAGACTCGAGGACTCCATTGTATGACAGTTGCGATCCCGAGGTGACCCGCTTGAGTTTCACGCTCGAACTTCTAAAGACGAAGGCCAAAAACAAATGGACAGACAAAAGCCTCGATGGGAATTTGAAGTTTGTACATAATAAAGTTCTTCCCGTGGGGAACCTGTGTCCTACTAGTGTCGAGGAGGCCAAGAAAATTGTTTGCCCTTTTGATTTGCCGCACATTAGGTACCACGCATGCATCAACGATTGCATCATTTATTGGGGGAGCACGCGGGAAAACCCAGTTGTCCAATGTGCAATGCTTCTCGATACAAGAAGGGAGGAAAGAAATCTACTTAGGAAGTTGTATGCTACTTTCCGATCACTCCCCGTCTGCAATGGTATTTCGTATATCCTAAGGAAGCAAAGCTCATGCGGTGGCACGCGGAGAGGAAGAAGCCCGACGATGGAGATGATCCGAGGCTGAGACACCTCGTAGATGGTAGCGAGTGGAGAGCATTCAACACCGTATATGGATTTGCTACAGAAGATCCAAGGAGCATCGTGCTTGGTGCGAGTACCGATGGCATGAATCCGTTTGGAAACCAGAACACCAACCACATCACATGGCCCGTGTTTGTATGGATGTACAACCTCCCCCCATGGAAGTGCATGAAGACAAAATACATACACATGAGCATGCTGATTCAAGGGCCGAAACAACCGAGAAATAGTATTAACTTGTATATGGGGCTTCTGCAAGAGGAGCTAGACACGTTATGGAAAATACCGACATGGACATGGGACGCCAGCAAAGGAGAATATTTCCATATGAGATCTGCGCTGATGACGATGGTGCACGACTATCTCGGTTACGGGTACACCTCAGGCCAGGTGTGCCACGGATACTGGGGATGCACGATGAGCATGGATGATACAACGTATCAGCAGCTTACGTCAACGAAAGATGGTGGGTCCGGGAAAATCGTGTACATGGGGCATCGTAGATGGCTCGAGAAGGATGACCCGTGGAGAAAGCGTCGAGATCTATTCAATGGGTTGGCTAAGCTTTGAGGACCTCCACGTAAGAGGAGCAGCGCCGAAATCGACGAGCTGTTGAGAAACTGGGAACAATGCCCCGCGCCGGGAAAGATCAAAAAGGCGCCAGAGCCGCTGCTGAAGGTATGGCAAACGAGGTCTATTTTCTAGGACTTGGAGTACTGGCCCAATCATGACACACCTCATTGCCTTGATCCAATGCATATCACGAAGAATGTCCTCGAGAGCTTGCTTGGCACACTGATGAACATGTCGGGGAAGACCAAGGATGGGCCGAAGGCAAGGAAAGACTTGGAAGATTTGAAGATCAGGAAAGATCTCCACCATAAAAAGTTGATGGAGGAGACGGAGATGAAGACAGAGGAGGGGGAAAGGGGCAGAAAAGTCAACAAGAAGGAGGAGAATTATTGCCCCCTTCTTGCTTCACCTTAAGTGCGAAGGAGATCGATCAATTCATCAAGTGCCTTATGGGAATCAAAGTCAGTTCCGGTTACTGTGGGAAGATAAGCAAATTTCTAGACCCCAAGAAGAAAAGGTTCAGCTGGATGAAGTCTCATGACTGTCACGTGATGACGACGCAGATACTCCCGGTTGCCATTAGAGGGATAATGGAGAAGCACGTCCGTGACACGCTTACTGGTCTCTGCAACTTCTTTGACGTTATATCTCGAAAGTTCATAAGTGTGAAGCAGCTCCGAAGGCTACAGGAAGAGATCATTGTCATACTATGTGAGCTTGAGATGTACTTCCCGCCCGCGTTCTTTGACGTCATGGTGCATCTGTGTGTCCACATCGTTCGTTGTACGTACATGTACATGCTACGTGCGCCTCTACTACGACACGTGCACGCCTCTACTACGACACGTGCACGCCTCTACATTAACCAGTATGTACGTACACGTTCACGACCAGAATGACAATGCTATGTACGCTTCGACCAGGTGGGTCCCGACTGCCAGGCACTTCCTTGCCTGCGAAGATGTAGCTGGTCGGTCCCAGCAGTCAGGGGCGAATCGTTTTTTTTGCCCGTATGCACTTCCTTGCGTGCGAAGATGTAGCTGGTGGGTCCCAGCAGTCAGGGGGGTGAATCATTTTTTCGGACGCACTTCCTTGCGTGCGAAGATGTAGCTCGTGGGTCCTAGCAGTCAGGGGGCGAATCATTTTTTTCACGAAATACGGTGGCCCGTCCGTTAGGTCCCCGCTATCAGGTGGAGGAATAATTATTTTGCGCGTAATAAGGAGGCACTTCCTTGCGGCTGCCATGGACCCAGCTGTCAGCCTCTCCACGTACAGTACTCTTCCGATGGAAGTCGGTCGTTGACCACGTTGACCACGCCGCGCTGAGAGCACCAGGACGGTGGTCTGGACGACGACGAGGCCTAGGAAGGGTACGGCGCGGAGCCGGGGAAGACGTAGCAGTGGGAGCCCGCGCAGAGAGGAGTACGAGGGTCACTGGTTCGGCTGCGGTGTGAGGCTGGCGGCGCCGCAGAATAACAGGGGGTGTGGGTGCGTAGAGGGATGACCTGGCCAGCGGTGGGAGTAGTACGGGGCAATGAGGCCTCCGCGGCATCACAACCGGCCACGGGAGGCAGGAGCACGCGACACGACCGACACTGCTTTGGGCGGCTGGAGCAAGAAGACCAGAGGTTGAAGAAGCACTACGGCCATTGGATGGACATCGTACGATCACTGCAGCTAGAATTGTTTATATTGACTAAGTTTACAAAGCCCTTGGTACGCGTTAACTTAGTAGGCCCATAGCTCGGAATTGTCAGAGAACATATAGCCCATTTGCGATTTATAAGAATGTACATCCTATTTTTTAATTCTAATGGAATTCACTACAGCCCATTTATAGTTTGTTAAAAGTACAACCCAACTTCTAGCTAGGACAATGATTAATAATTTCAAACAACCGCTCAAAACAGAATTAAAAAAAAATTCCCACATTTTGATGGGATCCGAAATATTTGTATCCGAAATTTCTAGTCAGGTTAAATATAATTTCAAAATAAAGTTGTATTACGTTAAAATCCAACGAAATATTGCGCGCGCAACAAGTAATGAAATTAAAATTTTCAAATTCCAAAAATAATATATTTTTCAAACTAATCACGTGTTTGGTGCATAGTAACTGTCTAGTTATTATAATTACATCCCATTTATTATTTCTTAAAGTCCATTTTCTTGTTAAGCCTAATGCATACCTCCTAGGAAAGTTTGCAGCCCAGCGGGGCGGAGAATAACAAGTTGACCCGAATATTGTGTACAACTGTCGGCCCAGTTGCATTGCTGATGTTGAAAAAAGCTATTTTTTATACACACATTAATTTTTTTTGTATAAATAAGGAACATTTTTACACACACATTTAACAATTTTTAAATACATGATTAACACTTTTTAAAACATATTTTTTAGTCAACAGTGGGCCCACAGCGAGCGGAGGAGGTCACAATGCACATATTTTTTAAATACATGATTAACACTTTTGCAAAAACAATTAGCCCACAGCGAGCCAATTAGCTCCAGTCGGCCCACAGTGGGCCGACAGGGGCCAGTCGACCAGCTGTAGGCCGACTGGAATCCAATCGGCATGCTGTGGGCCGACTAGGCCCAGTCGGCCTGCAGCGGGCGGACGGTGTATTATTTTTGAAATTTTTTTACACAGCGTAATATTTATGAAAATTAATAAAAAAATGTATTATTTAAGAAGAAATAGCGAAAAGGCCTGTGTAGTACAATACAACCTAAGATGGTTACTCAGCCCACATTCAGCGACGCCGGAAAGGCCCAAACAAGGCTTTTATACAACTTTTTGAAGTCACTGAGCTCAATTAATAACTTAAGAAAAAAATTAGATTACAGTGGAACCTAATTAAAAGCTGTCACGAGCAAATAAATAATTCAACGGGTCCCACTTGTGCATGTGCGTGTGTGTGTGTGTGTGTGAGAGAGAGAGAGAGAGAGAGAGAGACCCATCGGCCGATGCTCGTAAATACATCTTTCAGCCATATGCATTGCTGATACTCAGTAAAAACTTATATAGTTGACACAATCATATAGAACATCATAGCACACTGAACTTGCATACAAAAATTTCACGCAGGCGACACAATCAGGATGGAAGCTGTGGATCGCTACGGGAAGGGCTATGTTGAAACCAACAAAGTCGTACATAACGGTTCATCGTCTTTATCAATGACAGGGAAATATCTTGAATGTTGTGCAAAGAAAACAGACAGACAACACAATAAGTTCTCCTAGCACATTAAGTTGACGTACAACCCTTTCTAAAAAAAGTTCAGGTACAAAATTAGAACAGGTCACAATCAAATGTACTGGCATATCAGTGCTTCACACCCACAGCTCGGATTTAACTAGTATCTGACAATATTCAGTTGTTACCTCAAATTAGAGCACATCCAGGCAGCCAGCCCTGCCTCTTCTCCCAAAGAAGCAGTGGCCTCCGCCGCGCGATGGATTAGGCCCTATGCCATCCATCATTCTAAGAAACACGGGAAAAGTCTGACATTGACTCCTGTAATGGACGTTGTCGACGGACCCTGGCACCAGCGGCGGCAGCAGGACTTCGATTGATGGATTGACCACTTCTTCGACATGCACAAACACTCGATACAGGTACATCCCTAATGTGGTCCGCGGAGGCCTTGGTGGCGACGAAAAGTACAACCCCGGTTCCTGCACCGGTATCTCAACACCAATCACCTTCGGTATGGTGGACGGCTTCTTCATCCATGCCATAACCGTCAGAGCCCAGCTGTTTGGAGGAACAAACATACTTACGAGCTCATCTCCAAGGTCGTTGATAAGCTCGTTCATGGACTCGCTGTTCCAAGCACGTCGAGGCATGCCGTGGAAGGTAAGCTTTGTTAAAAACTCAAGCTCAGAGGGCACCGAGCCCCATCCTGGGTGCCAGCGATCAAAGCTCACCAGCGCGCCATCGCAGAACAAACGCCGGGAAGATTCGAACACATGACTGCAGTCGAAAGTTGTCCGGAACCTAACGAAGAAATCAGCCGGTGCCGGACCGACTTCGACGAGCAAGTCACTTATTTGGATGCCGTGCGCAATGCCAAGAGCTTTGACAAAGTCATCCGGCGAGACGGGAGGTCGGTCGCTGTTGATGGTTACCATCAGCACTTTGCCGGCAAACTGGTCGTCAAGCGTCGCCATGCCACTGTTGAGCGGCAGCACGCAGCGATCGAAGGCAGGACAGACCTCAGGATCTCCGGCTCGGAGATCCGCGTTGACCGGCGACATGATAGTGCGCTTGAGTACAGGAAGTACAGGAGGGGGATTTGGGGGAACTGGAGTAGGAATCGAGATTCCAGAGGTGGGGGAGGGGCAGGAGACTGCGGATGAAAAGGTAACATGAATTTCGAGCACACGCCAATATGCTCTCAGCGCGCAAGTGCACAAAAACACTGGTGGCGCCCACATGTCGGCCTAAGAGTCCTTATTCATTCTTTTTTGGAGAGCCCGACCTTTTTTTTCAGGATCTTTTGAGAGCCCGGCCTGAGAGTCATAATTGACCTGTTTGGCATTGCGTTACTACTCGGCCCATATTCAACGACACCTCACTGGCCCAAACAAGTGTACATCATCGAAAAGACACTGGGCTCAAATTATATAACTTGAAAAAAGGAGATATACTCTAAACACTATAGAATGGTGATGCCCTCATTTAGCCCACCAGTAGTTGAAGACAATAAACAGTTCGAAACAACGATATATACAACATTCAAACACTGACTAGTGCCTACTACTGACATAAACAGCAAGACATGATAGTTCATAAGAAGTCTTGCTACACCACCAAAACGCACCCATCTGCAGCGCTCAGACTCTCGTGATCCAGACGAGAATGACATTTTAAACAGAAGCAACTGTTACATAGTAAGAGTGACATAGACGAGGATGACCAAATGACAAGGAATATGCATAACAAAAGAAAGAACTACCCATCCAGAACCAACAGCAAATACAATAAATTCATTCGAAGAGATGATCCAACACCATCATAATTTACAGCCCCGCTTCAGCGACCAGTGATCCGGAGACACCCGTACTCCACCCTTTCGATGCAACAGCCCAATTACCTATCAACCTGAAGGCTCGAACCACATCACTGCCTGTCGTAATTGAGACATCCAAGGATCAAAGTTAATCCAGATGCCTTTGTCATTCTCACCTTCTTTTGGCTACAGGCTGTATCATTGACAATCAGGGGAGTTTGCTCCCGAACTCCTAGGGCTCGCCGTGTAGATACAGTTTTCCATAGCAAACAGAGCCTCTCTGCCATCAAGGTCCTTGCCAACGGTGATCTCCTGGTTAATCCGATAATTGAGTCCGAGAAACAAAGAGTGTGAACCAAGGCTGTTTACCTGCCTCCAACTAAAAAATCCTAAAGGCCCCAACAAGCTGGTATCCTGCTCATAGACGTAACAGCCACTATCCGGATACTCACGTATTACACGGTGCTTGTATACAGTGGGGTTTTTGCAATATAACTTTTCCGGCTCATGTGTCCGAATGATCATCAGTCTTTTTCTGTCGTCTGATCGAGCGAGGAACCAGTTGTGCTTCCCTGTTTTTGGCAAAGGTGGTGTGATTACAAAGGGCAGTAACTGTAGGGACACTGCATCATATCAAAAAGGACAGGCATTGTTAATGTAAGATCAACATTGTTCAGAGTATGAGTAGGATAATGCAAGAAACAGCATCGATATGTCCCTGTTGGAACTGGGAGGAAAATACAGGGAAATGTATATTGGGTTCGAAAATAGAGAAGTGCCATGCATGGTTATACTCATGTTATCTCGCAATCGATTCTTCACAGGAAACTACCATGTCATGCATGTTATGTAATCATGTTCTGTCCTCACAAACAAATTCTTCAAGGTAACTAACAGACCATGCAGAATATCCATACACAAACAACAGATGTCGAGGATGTCACTAGGGAGATTGCTCCAATCACGGCTCATATGGATGCTGCGCGGTTCGCGTTCGGCCATGGTGGAGTTTGGAAGGGGACTTGATTTACGGGGGAGAAGGATGTCGGTGCTAGAGCGGCACAGTGGTACTGGGGGAGGCGAGTGAGGCGACGGTACACGGGGGCACAATGAGATGGAGATGGAGATGGAGTGGTGCTATGGGAGCAGAGAGGGAGACGAGGCGAGGCGCCAATGTGCTGTATAGCGGCGGTGACAGACTGCACTGTGCACAGGGTGAGGCTGACTTTGGTAACCCGAACACGCCGCCTGGACTAGTGTCAGGCGCAGGGTGTTGTCACTTCACTATGAGGAGCGGATGAATAGTATTTTGACCATCAAGTGTATCACAGTTGTACTACTACTACTACTACTACTACTACTACTACTACTACTACTACTACTACTACTACCACCACCACCAGTAGGTACATGAGTACTCCAGTATTGTATAGCGTAAATAGGTCTCCCGTGCTAGCATGCCTGTTCACTTCATCGTTCAGGTATCATCCATATTGCGAGCAGAACCAAATTCTCGTGCATGCCCAATCAACGCTCTGCCGTGATGCATGCAGTGGTCGTTCTGGTGCATCAAGGACGGCATGCAGATCGTTCCACACTTGAGAAGAGGAAAAATGGAAAGGTAGAACGCGGCAGCAGAGGAAGAGAACGCTGGCTAACGAGGCTGGGAGGGGATCGAGCAGGAAGTTAATGCTCCACACCTAATGGTTTTGGGAAAACCTGATTTTCATAAGGTGACTTATACTCACCTAAATGGAGGGAGTATTCCTTAACCAGAGAATGTTGTGTCTCCCACTCACGCGCTCAAAAAAAACTACGGCACATTTTTTATCTGTTTGCATAGGTCCCACCTATCAGGAAGGATGGGCACGTACACGAACAGGTACGACTCATCAGTCTACCCGCATAGCCTTTTTGTTTAGTCTACCTAGCTGTCTAATCAACTGCCTGCATGCCACTTCTCCCATTTACTTCTCCATCGGGAACCGATTCTCCTCAGCTTCTTCACCTCCCCTTCGTCTTCATTTGCATCCAAACCCCACCGCGTTCACATTGTTTTAACCTCTTTAAATAATCATCTACTACTTCAGTTAGACTAGCCATCTAATCCTAATTCTCCAAACCATAGCTCTCCATTCCAGCAGTTCCAAATGGCGATAGAGATCGAGATGCAGGTTTTTAGCGTCCAACATGTCCTCGTCGAAGGCTCGATGCACATAGTTGCCACCGTCACCGTCCACCCAAGGGTTGTTCGTCAGTGGATCAACAATGTATCTAACTCCCTCGAAAAGGTAGAGACGAGGGTCATCGGTCTCAACGCAGAGTACACGGAGCGTGCCCCTGGGAAGATCCAGCGCGCCGTCGTCCTTCAGCTGTGCTTCGAAGATGATGTTTTGGTGTACCACATCATACACTCGCCCTCCATACCAGGTGAGCTTCACGATTTCTTGTCTCGGGAGGACGTATACTTCTGTGGGGCAGCCATCGAAGGGGACAAACAGAAGCTGGAGATGTACAACCTTGATTTGAATAGCATCGCTGACCTACAAACCAGAATCAAAATTCCTGTAGAAGTTTGTGATAAACAGAGACCATCCCTATTCGACATAGCGAATTTTGTGCTCGGTACAAATCTTCAGAAGGGTGACGAGATGGTGGCATTAAGGTCGTCTCGATGGGAGAATTATCCCTTGACGTACGAGCGGATAAAATATGCTGCCCTCGATGCCCGTGTGAGTTTCGAGATAGCTGCAAGGTCCAAAGAGCTTGTTGCGAAGCCGTCTCCCATAGAGAATGAGAACAAGAAGAAGAAGAAGAAGAAGAGGCTGCACCAGCAGGAGGGCATTATGGATGGATGAACTATTTCCTCTCTTGTAAAAAAAATTATTCCCGCTCGGTGTATATTGATATAGATGGACTATTTCGATGGTGTGCATGTCTTTGGAACATAGTAGTAGCATGGGTCCGCTTGACTATAAGGAACTATTTATCTGCATATATAGCTTTCTCTGCTACTCCTTCTAGTGATCGGTATGCAGTGCATGTGTCCGTAGACATGACAGCTTGTCCATGGAAGTTCAACTACGGCGACCATCACGTTTCATCTCGCGATTCCCATGACGCCTCTCTAACCCACGGCACCACGCCCCCTGACGTGCGCCTCACCCCTCTCGGCCGCATCGCCCCTCTGCCTTTGTGTGCATGACATGTGGGTCACCTAAAATGCGGCGAGCATCAAGTTTCTACCACAGCCACCCGCGATTCCCACAACGCCGCTCGAACCCATGAAGCCACACGTCCCCCGACCTGCGGCTCACCCCTCTTGGCCCCACTGCCCCTCTGCCTACGGGAGCATTACATGTGGACCAGTCACCTATCGGGTCCACATGTTATTGACTCAAAGGTAGGTGTAGTAAGGCGCTGAAGCTCAGTCCTGACGGCCCTGAGAGGGAAATGTAACTCCTGCGCCAGGGCTTGTGGTGCTCCCGCAGCACGAACTCGTGCCAAACTCGAGATTTGTTTCTTTACTATACATGCACGCAACGATTTAATGGACATTGTAATCTCAACATGTGATGGGGAGCTCTAAATTTGAATTTGAAACTTATAAAAAGAAAAGATTCAAAACAAATAAACTAGGAGTGAGGGAGTATATCGTAGGATGTGTCCCATACAAAATAAGTCCTCTGTTTTGTCACCGCGAAGATGCGGTTAGAAAGGAGCACAACGTCTTCCTACTCGTATGGCAACAAATCGGCCGTAGATAGCATGGTCCGCCTTTGTCCACCATGTGCAAGGTTCGTGCTATCTTATTCAATCTCACCGTGGTTCCATCATACCAATTCATGCGGTGGCCCGTTGCATGGCTGATCCCAATGTTGGACAAAGGTTCTACGGGAATGGTTTCACCGTTGTAAATGTTGTGCAAATTGATGTTGGTAGCCTCCCGTACATATGCAAGCTAATCTCCACTCGCACCAAGCCTAACCTGTAAACAGTGGGCAGGGGGAGAATTAGGAAATGGACACGGAAGTAGTCTTTAGAATGCATTTACTACATGATCAAACTCATCTTACCTGCTCATCGGAGGAAATCCGAGTGCCCCTCAACGTCGGCATCTCAAGGGGCATCAACTTGCAACTACGGCCACACCGCGCTGGAGAGACCCCCAAGGAAACATCCTCGTGCGTTCCACGGAACATCAAGATGCATTTGTATGAGTAGTTTATCTTGTGAGAGAAAAGGATGAACGAGGGAAGGCCTCTAGAGATAGAGATGGACACTACTACTACCAATGTGCTGGCCCGTGCGTTGCAATGGATCCAAAGTAGTAGAATAATACTTGTTCATGTGGTTGAAATATAAACACTCTAGTTTTGATATACATGTGTCAGCAGACATGACAGCTTGTCCATGGAAGTTGAACCACGACGACCATCACGTTTCTTGTTTCTACCACTAAGCCACTGAAGTTCGGTCCCGTGGGCCCCGAGAGGGAAATGTAACTCCTGCGACAGGCCTTGTGGTGCTCCCGCAGTACGAGCTCGTGCCAAAACTGGAATTTGTTTCTTACTACTACCAACTAGTACTAGTAAGGTACACATTCATTGCACGCATGAGATTCTGGTGGTTTGTGCATTATGCTTCTACATGTGGAGCTTTCTGGATTCTAACATGTGGCAAAATCTGGTGGAATGTAAGGTTAGGCAAGTTTGATTAACTTAGGCGAGTGTTTGATTCAAGCCACACCTTAGGCAAGGCACACTAAGGCCCCACATGACATACACACAAAAAATGTGGCAAGATTCCCTTAGGCTTGCCAACTTGTTTCTCTCGTTTTGAAGAACTAATAACTTTGCCTAAGCTTAGTTGTGGCAAAGTTAGGGTCTGTTTGATTCAAAGGGTTTTCATAGGATCTTTGAAGGATTAGAATCCTTAGGAATTTTTCCTATGTTGGTCGTTTGATTCGTAGGATTGAATCATGTAGAATATTTTCCTAAGGATTCATTTGTACTACGTTTCACAGGAATTCTAACATGCACTCCAACCTCTTGAAAGAAATCCTTTGTTTTTCATGTGACACAATCAAACAAACTCAAATCCTATAGGGATCCAATGAACATGCCATTCCAATCCTACTTTTTTCCTATTCCTGTGTTTCTGCAATCCTGTGAATCAAAGAGGCCCTTAGTCATGAATTAAGTTCAACCATGGAGTCTTCTAGATTATACATGTGGCAGAATCTGGTGGATGATATCCAACGGCCACTAGTGCTCGGATTTGCCATCTTTGTACCGTTGGATTGGCTTCATCCAATGACCAACTTTCAAAGTTTTTCACACACTATATAGGGGATATACATATAGATGTGCCAGTCCGTTGCAATGGATCCAAAGTATATATATATATATATATATATATATATATATATATATCTATTTAGTGGAGTGCACTCTAAACACATTATCTATTTATTTTTCTCTAACCTTCCGTAGCCATGCAACCAAGCCACATAAGCTTCATGGCTTCCCCCACATCATATTATTCATACTACGTTGATTGAAAAAAAGATAAATCACCCAAAACAAGATCTTCCTGTTTTTTGTTCCTACGATGTTGTGCCGTGCACGTACCTACTAGTTGTATAGTGGTACTACTAGTAATATAGTATCGGGAGTACAAACTTGGTACTAGTAGGAGTAGTACTAGTACGGAATTCTCCTACTCTATCAATGAGCCCCGTCTGACACCAAATTTCTTGGCTTCCGTGCTACAGCTAGATCTTCCCCTCGTTTCTTTTTTCCAACCCGGCGGCGGGCGGGGTGTCGGTTTGCTCAATGGCGGTCCCACATGAAAGTGAAAATGCTAGGCAACACGCCATCCCTAAGCCATGTGTCGTGCCGGACGGGCCATGTTGTACTCCCGATTCCCGGGCGTGTGGGGGTGCGACGTGAACGTGGCAGGCCTTTTCCTTTTACTAGCAATGTGCTCGTGCGTTGCGATGGATCCAAAGTAGTAGAATAGTAGTATTTGTTCACAAACTTGAAAGAAATCACTATTGTTTTGATATACTCCTAATATATTACTCCCTCCGTACCTAAATATTTGTCTTTTTTGATATTTCAAATGGACTATCACATACAGATTATATAGACATATTCTAGTGTTTCTAGCAAGATGCCCGAGCGTTGCACGAAGTTGATGGAAAAGGTAAGCACAACTTATAAATTGACGGATGGAGTACTAGTTACAGTGGTGCATATAATTAAGCAAAGGGATCGCACATGTCGGTATTGACTGGAACGAGAATGCAACAGCACAATAAGAATTAAGGCCACGATGATGCAATCGCAGTGGTGGTTACAGAAAGCAAGAAGAAAGATGGATCCATGAATGTACGACCTCCCCCTCCTCAACTTAGTGCGCCGGGCCACCGACCGGCGGCTAAGGAGCGGCGGCTTTTGTGGCGAGGTCGAGGTGCTTCTCAGCAAAGGCATCCAAGGCTTCCAGCCGGTTGAGGAAGGCCAACATCGTAGCATCCTCACTGGCCTTGTAGATACCTATGTACACGATTTCCTCGTACATGTGGATGTGTAGGTCGACGAATTCTTGCAGGGCGAGGCGCGACCTCCAGGTGGACATTCTTCATGGCGTCAGCGGGCAGTCGCAGGGCCACCAGTGCTTGAAAGAGGTTCCGGCCATGGAGGCCGATTAGGGTGGCAGGCAATGAGGAGCCCGGGCGCGCGGGCTGGAGGAGTACAGCGATGTCGTCCACAAGCTTCTTGAGGACGGTGAACTTGTTGCTGGTGGCAATGATCATCTGGTCCAACTGAGAGTCGTAGTTGGCGTCGAAGGCGGCCATCCACCAGCCGGTCTCCAACACCGTCTGGAGACGATCCTCGATGCCATGCCGCAGGCCAGCGTCGTGGACCATCTGGCGCAGCCGCTGGCCGCCCATGAGCATTGCCGCCATGGGTCTGGAGTGAGCTCTTTTGTGCTTAGTGTAGGTGCTTAGGCAAATGCTTAGGGTGCGTACGATGTGGTAGATGCATTGGAATGGAGGGGCGCCTTTATATGAGGGCAATGAGGGCAAACTGCATTGCATTCACATCGTGCAGCCTCTTTTCCCGGACCTCCTCCCATTACTTCCCTCATGCATTAATTGAAGAAGGATGCATTGGCCGTTCAACATATCGGGAACCGCTAATCCCTCCCTCGTCTGCATTAAAGCCGTATCGGGAACTGCACCGCCCGCTGTCAAATCGAATACTCCCTCCGTCTAGGTGAGTATTAAGTCATCTTACAAAAACCAAATAGTAAACACATAGGCGTGTTGCATTAACTCTCACGTTGTTTCTTATTTTTTGACATAAATAGAGGAATCAACCAAGAAGAGATGTGGGGCTTGTATGCTTTTAATAACTTGAGACTATCAAACATGACATGTAGTAGTCAGTTCGTTGCACAAGAACAAATACAACCCACGTCAGCACACATGCATCTTATATAGCATCACATCCAATGGCTATAGAAGATGAATGAGACCAAATTATATCTCATCTAGATGAGTTCTAGCAAAACTGTATTAATAATACTTAGTACTCGTGTGCCATGTATCATATATTAGTATCATGTAGTACTTTATTTATTTATGAGGTATCTAGATGGCACTGCACCACCAAGAAAAGAGGGTAACATCAAAATTATGGACTACTTTTTTGAGTATGTTGGTAAGGTCCGGTCATAGTCACTTGTTGAAATCTCTAAAAAGACAAATACTCCCTCTGTCCGGAAATACTTGTCATCAAAATGGATAAAAGGAAATGTATCTAGACGTATTTTAGTTTTAGATACATCTCTTTTTATCCATTTTGATGACAAGTATTTTCAGACGGAGGGAGTAGAAAACAGAGTTGGTGATGATGGTGTGCGTGCCATCCTGCAATATAGGCCGTCGGATTTATATCTAACGGATAGGAAAGAAACTATGGCAATTTTGCAAAAATATACCCACACGTCTCTCCACGTTCATAAATAAGGCCTTCCCTCGTTCAACCTTTTCTCTCACAAGATAAACTACTCATACAAATGCATCTTGATGTTCCGTGCAACACACGGGCAGCTAGCTTATTTCTTTTAAAATAGTTGCTGCGATAATTGGGTTGAAGTGATATATTTTATGTCTGCCCCGAATGATTTCAGATTCACTAGTAGTAACAAAGAAAAGGTTGCCTTGTTAATTAACAGAAAAGAGGGTGAAAACTATCACATGAGGCCGGTAAAAACAAGGCACACTGGGTTCAGCGTCATCGTCACTACAGCTGTGCGCGCACGAGAAGTCTACATATCGAGGGGGCTACCGAGCGAGGCACCGAGACACAATGTTTGAGAGAGAAACCAATTGACAGATTATGATCAGATCGAGTTGGCACCCTTTTGCTGTCATT